>NW_007577891.1:591095-618276 GCF_000690725.1 Stegastes partitus
AAAAAAATCAGTCCTCACCGGTGTCTACGACTGGTAAGTGTAGTCGAGGAGTACAGGCACTAAAAAAAACTGAGATGTGAGTTAATGCAAGTGAAGGAATTTGTTCCACCTCGTGTTTTTTGCCTGCTCTGCGCGTTTCTGATGTGAATTTCAAAGCCGTGGCTGTAACATAAAGGAGCATGAAGTGATGTGAGGGCAGGGTTCGCCTTACAGGTCGGCGGATGATAATGATGTATCGTTAGCGGTGATGGAGTGTGGGGAATAAAAAAAAAAAAAGCAGACTGCACTGTCTTGCAGTTGGTGCTTTTTGGGGAAGAAAAGTATTTTACCGTTTACAGTGTCAGAAAGAAAAATGGATGTTTGCGCATTTTGGCACCGTTTTGGTTCTCTGAGCTAAAAATGCATTTTTTAAATAAAATGCGCAAAGCTGAATTAGGCACAGTGTTTAAAGTCTCATAAATAACCCAAATCAAACCACGAGGAATCTCTTTTTAATGAATCAACTTACAAATAACTGTGCGTAAAGCAAACTCAGATGTGTTTTTAACCTCCGCTGCGCTCTTTTCCAATATTGGGAGGGGGGGAAGAAAAAAAAAATAAAAGAAATTGAGGGGGGAGAAAAAAGAGGCGACGTTCACGGTCTCACGCCTGTAATTAATACAGGACCATATGATGGAGGTTAGTCGATTCATCTCCCGGTAAAGGCTGCAGTCTCATGCTCTGCTGTGTTAATTTCAGAAGTAAAGCCAGTGTGAGGCACTGCCAGCTTTCTGTCTGCACTGGGCCTGGTGCCATGTGAGTCACTGATTCATATCAACTGTTGGTGGTTAGAGCACAGAGAGTCCATGAAGTGAGAATGAATGGATGAACCAGATTAATATAAGTAAGCATAATACTGATACAGCTATTTTTAAAACGATCCTATGGGACGATTATTGTGGAATAGAAATAAATGTGTGTGTGGTCAGGCTTAATGTGAAGCACCATCACAACGTGAGGAATGCACTATTATTATTATTGATCACAATAATTGTATTATATTTAAAGAAAACCACGCTGTGACCTTTGCTTTCACATGTATTTTGTAATTTGCAGATTGTTTTTCTTTGACTTAATCCCATAATTTACACATCAGACTGTATTTTCTCATGTTAAATACATGTTTAATATAATAATATATTTTTTGTAAAGGGAAAAAAAATACACTGCTTTCATTTGAAGTCTCCAGCATAAAAAAAATAAATAACATAAAATAAAATTAAGATAAAAACGCAAGACAATATTCTGTCAGTGCTGGAATTGTGACCACATTTTTTTAACACAATAAAATTTTAAAAATGAAGAAATAAAGCCGCCTGTGTGTTCAGAGGCCGCGGAGGCAGAAATATTGGAGGGACCTCTCATTAAATTTCACTGATTAGATAACACGCAGCCACATGCAATAACCTCCCACCTTACAGCCTGACCCCCACTATTTCATTTTGCAGCGGGGATCTAGAGGAGGAGGGGAGGAGGGAGGGAGAGAAGAAAGGTTGTGCAGGTACACACCGTGTAAAACTTAACCTCCAATATCTGCATCTTTTGAATTAAAGAGAGAAGAGGGGGTGAAAAAAAAAAAGATCCCGCAGATGATGTAGAGCAGGTGAAGAGAAGAACTGAGGAAAATGGTTAACAGCATGACTGCATGCAAATTTCCCCCGACTTGAATTATCATAAGCAAACAGTGTGAGCCTGGACTAATAAAACCCCATCTGTGTAACTTCATATCGAGGTAGTATGAGGGCTGCGATAATGAATTTTGTAATATCCCACCGACAGACATCTCAATCAGACTCTAATCCCGTGATTTTACTACGGAATCACTTCACTCCCAACTGCTGCAGGCTGCACCAAAACACTAAATCCGACCCGAGCAAAACACACGACGGCTCTTACAGGCTGCACGGAAATAAGTCACTAAAATATAGAAGGACTCAAGGTGTCAGAAAAGGGAGTTTCAAACCATAATTTACCTTAAATCAAGTGAAAAGAGCGTCAAAATGATGAGATCGTTCCTTCTTTTTTTCCTCCTGTTTCCTTAAACAAGGGAACCTTTCCCAAAAACCAAGGGGAATTTTTTATTTTTATTTGTTTTGTCTGAGCTCATTGTGAACAGCTGTTTCCTGACACACACGCAATGAAATTGGAAATAATTTCATCGAGTTTCTTGCGAAAAAATGGAACTTCTAACCCAGAAAGTGTCTCATTAGGAGGCTTATTTTGCAACTAGTGTCATCAGTGCGCACCGCTGCTTCCATCCCAACTTCTGTCTGTAGTTTGACAATAAAATATCATCATTTGTCCTATTTTTTTGCATCGTTTAAATTTAGAAATGTGCATTAATATGAAATACCTCCCTCAAGATTAGCAGCATTTTATTTTTTATTGTATTTATTTCTTGAAATCCCAGCCTGCTCCTCTGAGCCACCGCACGTCTTTTCTTGCTCTCATGTTGACTCCAAAAATTATTGACTGCAGTGGCAGAATTGTAGAAGAGTGAAGCACACAGGAGGTTATTTACCAGTCTTAAAGGCTAATAATGGCTCTTTTGTCTGTTTTTACAGAGGCGCTTTCCGTTAATTGCCATAATGGACTCCCACTGTCGCAAACTGGCCACCACCTGCGCGCAAATAGGTGAGTATCAACATCCAGACGCATGGATGTGGAGCATTTATCCAGCAGAAATAATTAAACTCAAGTCTTAGAAACATAATAGAAATTGCTTCTAACTAGATTGCCCCTATAAATCTACACAGAAATGATTCCAAATACATTCACAGATAACAGAGATCTCATCAGTGCCGATTGTCACGTGTCATGTTTTACAGATATAAACGGGATTAATTAGCTACAGCGAATGTTTCATTTTTTATATATTGTTTGTCTATTTAAAGAGAAATCGATTGTGTTTTTCACATTTTAATAACCAAATGATCCCAGCGTTGGATCACAAAAATAATAAGAAAAAAAGACCAGTTGGTGTTCTGTCTCCATAAAACTCTCATTAACGCACCTTTTAATTTATCTTCTTCTAAAGTGACACAGACTCTAAGGACTTTGTTATCTTCATATTAAAAACTTTGTTACAATTGCAGGTCCAACAGTGTGGCCAGCTTCTTAAGACAATTACAGCATCTTTAATTAGAGTCAAAGTAACAAAACTTTGCCCTGAAAATAATAATCACGTCTGTTTATCTGAATATTTTCCATTTTTCCTCTTTAGAATTAAACTCCACCTCTGACTCTGAAATCTATAGCTTGGGGTTTTTTTGTAAAGCTGCTTTATGTGTATTTCTTTTCCTTTTTTAAAATTATTAGTACATTTTTACCAATTTCTTCAAAAAAAAATATGTCGACATTGTGGCCTGTTTGCTGGTCAGTGTGGAGGTGAACGCAGTTGGTTCGCTGTCTTAGAGGGACACCTGGTGGTGGAGTCTGGATGAGCACAGCTTCAATGCTGCACAGAGGCAGAAAACAGAGTCCAAACATTTCCTAAGGATGAGGCTGAGAAGTTTTTTTTTAAAAAGTCCACTTAGACTTCTTTAGTTGTACATTTGCCGGACTCTGACGCAGAAGGACAGTTGTCCCCAAACCAGCGCATTTATCACCAATACTTGTTAAACATGTTCACGGATATTCTCATAAATCTCCACAACAACGGCCCTTAAAACAGCCTAAACCAAAGCTGCGATCGTGCACGACAAAGCCTGGGATTTATTAATTATTCTGTGATGTGGAAACGACACCGGGTCCTGTTAGGGTCTTAAACGAATAACCGATAACTCTCATTGTGTTCCATTTAGCGCGCATTGACGCGGCCGTGTGAGACAGTGCTGGCTGTCATAGCTGCGCACTGTGAATGAACGAGCATTGATTAGGAATAATAACTCAAATAAAAAAAGAAGAAGAAGAAAAAAAAAAAAACAAGAGTGATGCGTGCAGATACAGACACAGCAGCGGTAATATATGCAGCGCTTGTTGGATTGACTCCGGGGAAAACTAAATGTATAATGAAAGCCCATTCGTGAGGAGGAATATACTAATGGAGGAATCTGATGTCTCCTTAATCCTATGTAAAAAGCCTTGTCGTCTCCCCCTATATTGACTGAATTGCTAATTAATGGCCCTCTATGGCGGAGGCCTATTGCACGCAGTAATCCGCAGAAGAGAGATAAAGCATTCAGAAGGTAGAAATGAAGAGGAAACCGATAATCCACTTCAAGTTTAGTATTACAACAGGCCTGGAAGGAAGAAGAAGAAGAAAAAAAGGAGCAACTGACTGTTCGCTGTTTGGCAGAAAATAAGACACGAAATATTATTTTATTACAGCTATTTTTAAATAAAACAGAAGCCCAGTGACGGAATCAGATGTAACCCGTGATATTATTACCATTGTTGTATTATTATTAGAAGTAGAATCAGGCCTATTGATTGTCCACTGGCTCCCAGTGAAAGTTTCTGAAGGTGACTTATTTATTATCGCATTATTTACATCAATAATAGGAAATGAAGGTTAATAAATCCACTTCTACTGGATGATGATTAAATTATGAAAGAAGCAGCGTGTGTGTGTGTGTGTGTGTGTGTGTGTGTGTGTGTGTGTCTCATACAGTCTATGGTGTGCTGGTATTTATATATCTGGGGCTTTCACGGGATTAGCCCAGTAACTTCTTAACAGCGCCAAGTCCAAACGTGCCGGCTGAATGGGCGTCCGCCTGGCCACGTGGAGGTTGGAAGTGTGCTCGTGATGATGATGATGATGATGAGGGTGATGATGATGATGATGATGATAAAAGTGACCTGAACGTCTCTATATTTAAAAACACGTTTGCACTTACGCTGCCAAGACTCGCACTGAGCTGTCCTCCTCCTGATCACCTCCATCACCTGACATTCCTCCACCCTCCGACTCCCACCTTGACAATTAAAGTCGCATTTGTTTGATTAGACGTGTTTACTTTGCCTCAGTGCGTCACACTCTTTTGGGAATTAGGTTTTTTTTTAATGGCATATCAGCTCATTAAAAGTCCTCCTTCGTAAATTCTTACGCAAATGAGAGTCTTATCAGATTCTTTAAAAAAAAAAAATGGAACAGGAGTGTTCGCTGAAAACGACAGTGGGGTCCAAACACAAAGTGAGAAGAGATCCAGTTAAACACGCAGATAAAATAATCCCTCGTCAACAAAGTGCGTCTGTGTGCTTTAACTGTGTGGCTCCTGTGAGGTTGATGTAATGGATATTTGGATGTTAACTCTGGGGAGGTCAAGAGGATCGCCTCATTTGACAACTACTATCACTGCTTTTTTTCCCCCTGTGTCCTGAATACACGGGTGGAGAGGATAGAAGATCACTTTAGGTCAGTTTGGTGACGTTTTGGAACAATAGACATGTCCATAAGTATCAAGTTGGATTTGCAGAATGCTTAAGTTGGAGATTGCTTTTACTTCTATTACCTTCACTGCCTCTGAATGAACACATGACTCTCAGAACTCAGCACCACCACCGAGCCTGCTGCATGCACTGCACGGGCGGCACATGTGCTCTTTTTAACATAGTGTGCGTGTCTGGCAGTTAGTGTCACTTGACAAGTGCGCACAGACAGTTTTGGAGCAGGCTGGCACGGCCCTCCTTCTGAAGTTACATTTGTTTGTCTTTTCGCAAGGATCTTTGCGGTGGCTGTGTTTGATATTCGTGTGTGCATCTATTTTCTTTGTGCTTTCAATGCAATCCGCTCGGTGGCTCGCTTTATCCACACTGAGTCCCAGAGTAAACTGCAGCGACAGAGCTTGCGAGCACGCAAGCTCAACTTGGGTATCAATAGAACTGCATCGTTTTACTGGGCCACTGGACCCATCTCATAAAATGAGGCCAAACTGTGTTATTTTCATTTTTATTTGGTCTTGGGCTGCTGCGCAACGGCACCTCTGAGCGCCGCGGGTACACCGTGCGTCCCATCTCTCTTTACATGCTTTTATTTGGAAGAGGAAAAATAAGCGCCAGCCCCGGCATAAACACACTGGCAGACATATCTCGTTTCTGCAAGCTCCGGTTGGTTGGGCACACCGTCATATCCACATGGATGTGCCTGTCAGAGAGAATATGGGCGGGCGCAACATGGTGACGTGGAGGTCTGGAGAGAGGCGCAGTTGGATATGCAGTGCACAGGCAACAGCTGAAATGAACAGTGAGCGGTGTAGTGTGTGTATGCCTCTGGATCTAATATCACCTACCTGTCCTTGTCACTCTGATAGTCAGCCGAGGTAGCCGCTGTTTTCCACCGATGCTATGGCAAAACTCAATGGCCTATTTTAAAGCATTTTCCAGTTTAAACAGAAAGAGGGCTTTTTCTCAACCGCAAGAGGAACCGCGCCGCCGTGCGTCTTTTTGGAGCGCTGAGCACATTCGGCAGTCGGACTTTCCGTTCATCCTTCCTGTAGGCTGTTAAAGATTGTTCGATCTTTTACCGATGAACTCTATGAGGGATCCATTAAACATAGATCATCACCACCTAACAGGGAATAAACTTGCCTCCTCGCACCACACGGCTCTGGCGATGGCCTCCGGTTTACAGCCGCTGCAGCGGTCTGTGGACTCTAAACACCGGCTAGAGGTGCACACTGTGTCGGACACATCAAGTCCGGAGTCTGTCGGTAAGAACCGCCGGGGGTACAGATGTTCTCCTGCAAGGCACCGCGGATGTCATCTCGATATCAAACAATAGATGGCTCTCATCCATCAACGTAAAGGGAGTTTTACGCGCATGCAAATAAGCGATTACAGCTGTCATTTTACTGGCAGATAATTAGTTTGGCCTGTGTGTGGTGTTGTAGTGAAAAGTTTCTGTTATGTAAATGACACAGCTTGTCTTGTGTCAACTAAAATTAGTCAGACCTTCACTCATGTTCTCAGCATTCGGATTAATTGAAAAGGCGAACTACATTTTCATCAAATCAAGAAAAATGCAAAACTGCCACTGGGGTTTTGTTTGTTTGTTTTGTTTTTTTTTGTGTGTGTTTTTTTTATTTTTTTTAAATCAATCACAGCATTTTTAGTTAATACATCCCCCACTACGGTCATGGATGGGGGATTTCTTTTCACATTGCACAGGCCTTAATCCGCCTCACACTGTTAAAGCCCCTCGTTTCCTCTCCACAGAAAAAGAGAAGATACAAAATAAAAACGACGACTCCTCAGATGACCCTTCCAAAAAGAAGCGGCAGCGGCGGCAGAGGACTCACTTCACCAGCCAGCAGCTGCAGGAACTGGAGGCCACTTTCCAGAGGAATCGTTATCCGGACATGAGCACAAGGGAGGAGATAGCCGTGTGGACCAACCTCACAGAGGCCCGAGTCAGGGTGAGTATTCTCTTGGGTGTAAACAAAAACAATTCATGTGTATAAATTTGGGGTAATTTGTGCCAGTTGTCCAGTTATCCTGGAAATATCTCGTCCCGTTTGTATGCGCGTACGGCAAACTTTACGCACGGGTGGAAATTTCCTTAAAATTAATGTAGGACACAGTATTTAACTGAAAACAAATAATCTCAGTCTTGTTTAAATATACTCCTGGTGAAAGCTCAACTTAATTAGACTGCAGGCCTATATGTTTATCTATTAGCCTAAATATAATTACAATCCCTTGCGCACAATGTAAAATAATTATTTTACGCACAAGTTGAAGTTCTCGACATTTTATAACGTTTTTGCAATTTTATACAAACTAGGACAAAAATCTATTATTTTCTATTTGCCTGTTAGGTGTAATTAAACACTAATAATGTGGCTAACAGTTGGGGTTACTGACATTAGTCGGTGACAGATACCAGTCGTGTTCTCCTGTTCGTGTGAAAGAGGTGCAAAGCTTGTATTTTGCGATTGTCGCCCCGGCGTTGTGTGATTAAGGTCAGCGTGTTTGTGGAAGCATGCAGAGGAATACACATCCTCTCCACATCAAGATGGTCCACTGAGACCACGGTGTGTATTCTGCTCAGATAAGGGCGCAATCAAAGAGGAGCTGTTTGCACGGAGAAGAAAAAAAAGTGGATTAAATATGAATTTTGCTGAAATTATTGGAGCTCTTTTAACATTACATTTAGAACCAGTTCCACCAATTAAACATGAAATTATAAAATCAACGCAGACATAGAAATAAACACGGATGCTAATCTCTAATCCTCTCCTGTCGTCTTGCTGCAGGTATGGTTCAAGAACCGGCGAGCCAAGTGGAGGAAACGGGAAAGAAACCAGCAAGCCGAGCTGTGCAAAAACGGCTTCGGCCCGCAGTTCAATGGACTCATGCAGCCCTACGACGACATGTACCCCAGCTACACGTACAACAACTGGGCCGCCAAGGGCCTCACGTCTGCCTCTCTGTCCACCAAAAGCTTCCCCTTCTTCAACTCCATGAATGTCAACCCCTTGTCCTCGCAGACGATGTTCTCGCCGCCCAACTCCATATCCTCCATGACTTCCAGCATGGTGCCGTCGGCGGTCACCGGTGTGCCGGGATCCAGCCTCAACAGCCTCAATAACTTGAACAACCTCAGTAACCCGTCTCTCAACTCGGGGGTGCCCACGCCGGCGTGTCCCTACGCGCCTCCGACCCCTCCTTATGTGTACAGGGACACTTGTAACTCCAGCCTGGCCAGCCTGAGACTGAAAGCCAAACAGCACTCGAGTTTTGGATACGCCAGTGTGCAGAATCCGGCCACTAATCTGAGCGCCTGCCAATACGCCGTGGACAGACCAGTCTAATACCTACCTGCACTGCAAAAAATAACCATCTTAGCGAGATATTAGAGGCTAGTAGTGACGCTTGAAATTAAACTTCTCTCTCTGAAGGGGGATTAAGGAAATCCAGCTGTGAGATTATTTAAAACCTTTGGTTCAGGATTATTTTTTATTATTTTTCTTTTTCTTTTTTTTTGTTTGGTCAACTGGCAATTTCTTGATACTAGTTGGGATGTGATTATCACTTTTCCAACTTTTCCCTCAAGCCACTGCCACTTGCACCATAAAAATATACAAACAAAAAAATCTAAATATATTAATAAAACGGGAGATTTTCCCATCGCATCCATTCATTTCCATTTATTTGTTAGGGGAGGAATGTGATTTTGAGGGTGATTACAAAACCAAATGGCTTGTTATGGTGGTCATTTTTTGCAGTGTGTGTGTGGGTAAATCACAAACAGCCGGCCACAGGAACAAGAGACTACTACAACTACTTTTTGTTTTTCATTTTTCAAAAAAAAAAAAAAAAAAAAGGGCACTAGAAGACTGAACCACTGAAACAAGTTCAACTCCGGGTCGGAGTCAAACTGAAACGGGAGTTTTTAGGTTTCTTCCCCCCTTTTTTTTCTTTTGATGAGTCCAGGCCTGCTTCACTCTGCGCTTAAGCAACAACAACAACAACAACAACAACAACAAAAGAGGCCTGTCTCATTTTTCATCGCTCGTCTTGAGGGTTTTCTGGTGGATTTTGGACGTTAATTGTTGACTGAAAAAAAAAGGTTGTATATATATTTGAATTATCATCTCCTGTTTGTCGAGGCGAATGCGCTATAACCCTCCAGTCCTCTCCAGGTTCAACTTATCAACGCATGTGGAAAAAAAAAAGAAAAAAAAAACCCTAAAAAAGGAATCATGTTTTGCTTGCAAACAAAAGGGAATGTACATACTCAAACGCACCAGTTGTGTGTTTCTAACATATTATAAATTTATTATTAATGTCTGTGTGAATATCGATTTAGAATAGCAATTCTGGATTCAAAAAAAAAAAAAAAAAAAAAAAGACGCATCAAAAATGTTCCTGCGACAAAATTATTTGGTTTCTTCTTTTGCTCTGTGTATACTATTTGGTACGGAATTATGTTTTTTTTTTTTTTCCAACATCCAAAAAAAAAAACTATTGTGTTTTATTTAATGGAAGTAAATATATTGTTCAAAAACATTCTGCTTTATTGAATCTTTGTGCTGGTAGTCTGTTAGTGGAGTGTAAAGCAATGACAGTCTGTCTATAGCCGCTCGATTATGTGAGCTACTTGTGCGTCTAATCTATAGAGGAAAACAATGGGCCGCTCCAATACACATAGCACCGAGATGCTCCGTCAGATTAACTGCTGAATACATGTCTGCCTGCTCAGCCAAAGGGCCTCGGCTGGTCACTGGTGCTTGAAATAACACGGGAATCAACAAAAAGGAGTTGGACCACACAACAATGACAACAGTCCATTAGGGGTTTGTTTTCTCTCCTCTGATCTCAGAAGAGTCCTCTGCACTGGATTCCCAGACAACTTGAAATATTCTCTTTTTTAATTTGACAAGAGCTGTGTGAGAATTTACCACCACGAGCTATAAAGTGCAACTGTGAGTTTTTAATTAACAGTCTTTATTTATTTATTTTTTGTTTGTGCGTATTTACGCATTTTTTTCCCTCCTCCCCAGAAATCTAAATTATGCTGCCTATACCTGACTCCTTCGTGCATCTGTTTGCCTTTCCACTGTTTTCCTTTGCAACACTGCACATCTGAAGTCATGCTTCGCAGTGCAAACGCGACGAAGCAAAAACAAACTATGATTCGCGAGCTTAAGCAAACAAGCGCGCACGGAGATCCAGAGGTATGTGGGGCCGATGCCGAGCGGAGGAGGCGGCGGAGGGGACGAGTGCAGCTCCGTGGCTGCAGGCAGAGTGCAGGCACCGGGGGAAGGAAAAACACCGCGACACGTCCCCCGCAGAAAGAGCCGGAGACATGCTCCAGAGTCTGGGGAGGCTGAGCTGGGCGCAGACATGGTCTCCAAAGAAGTTATCTGTGCTTGTATCCCGTTTTGAACACATCTGTGGGGTTGTATGAATCCATCAAAACCAACTAGAATATTCTGTTAAAAGAATAAAGCAAATGAGCTGATTTAGGATCTGATGTCATGCTGGATGGGGGCTTACAGGTCAACCCTCAAGGGGGACTATTATGAGGAGAAATAAATCCCAGTTGCTCCAAATGTTGTTTTTACAAAAGTGCCAAATAACAAACAAAAGAGGAGCATTCTTCTGTCTTCACGTCCAGCGCGCACATCCAGCGGCCTCAGTCCTCCACAATTAGATTTTTTGGTCTTAAAAAAAAAAAAAAAAAAAAGCTGTGGGCTCTTGTGGAGCACAAGTGTCACCTTTTGATGGAGTTGGTAACGCGGGGCAATAATCAGCTGACAGGGGATAAGCCTAAGCGAATACACAAGTCTGCAGCCTCAATACACGTCCGCACAATCGCCATGTGAACAGTGGGTGACCTGAGGAGAGGAGGCTTCACTGGGAATTTGTTCATTTGGCTGACACGGCGCCAAGGACTGCAGACCTCTTCCCTCTCCCCCTCCTTCTTTCATTCTTCTAAGGTAAGAGCTTATTAAAGTTTAATGAAAGACAACATATGTGTCTTTAAGCTGTGGCTGCATGCACAGTTGCGTTTAATTGCTAGTTGTTTTTTGGGGGGAGAGAAATCTTCCCGAACAGGCTTTTGTTAGCACCGTGGCTGCTTATATTCTCCTCACGTTTTTTATCTTAAATTAATATTCTAAATTCAGACACTGCAAAGTCATTTAATGCGTCAAACCAAACTCTTTTTTTAAAAAGTGGAAAAACGGCGTGCGCTCCACGCGTAACGGGAAAAAGCAACGCCTGAGAAATATACATAATAAAGTTTATTAGCATGTAGTTCATGTTTCGACAAAGATGTGATTCTCCGTCTCTGTTCAAAAGCAAATTCCTGCTTCCTCCTGCCTAAAACACACTAGTACATGTTGATGTGAGATTTGTTCCGCCAGCTGATTAAAAACATCCAATGTGATGAGACACGGCGCGTCGACAGCTTTCACCTCCATTCCGCTGGGAATTCCAACTTAAAAAAAAAAAAAAAAGGGAGAGAAACAGCGAGGAAGTGCAAATATTCAAACATGTATCGTTACACTTCCAATTTAAATAATTAACAGGCTTCCAATATTCATGCAGCGGCGGGTTTGGAGGAGACATGACATGGTTTGGTAATAATGCTGCATGTAATATAAGCAGGGAGCATGTTTGGTGATTACACGCTGAGGAGGCTGCGACTCAACTGTTGTGTGTTGTTGAATATTCTAAAAGTTGTTTTTTTGCCTGACATATGTACGTTTCAACTGCGAATATTTATGGGTTAATTTTAATTTTAGGAAACTAGTTCAGGGCAATTTCACACTTAATTCTTGCATGGAATTAACATATGGCTGCAATGAATATAGATTTTAGAAGTGGTGTCAATTTCAGAGATAAGCAATGCATGTTTTTTGTTTTTTTGAATGCATGTAATTATATAAATCAAGCATCTCTTTTTTTAAAAAACACTGAATGTGTGCAGTTGCACTCAGTTCTTTTTTTTAATAATAAGATGCAGCAGGAATCATGGGAGGAGGTATGGGGTATGGGTTCAGATAATGAACACAGATTCCGGATGTTTCAAAGCAGGCAGGGCGCTTCTGATCAATAGTTTATTTTTTTCAAGTAGGAAATGAGGCAACAGAGCCAAATTAAATCACAGCAGGACTCTAAACGGACAGCAGGACTCAGGCTGCTAAAGCCACATTTGTCCATAAGTTAGGTAAGATAGATGGTCTTTGTTTTTCCAGAGACAAGATTAGTTCTCCAAAATCTGCACGTTTATATCTCACGAGCAAAGCGCACAAACACAAAAAAGAACAAGCAAAACCTTTACTTGTATCCACAGTTACACACGCATGTGCAGTTTGAACTGCATTTGTGGGTGCCTCAGGAGACCTGCAGGATGGTGGCTGCACAAGACACAGACAGTAACCAACACACAACTAGTTTCGGCGCTTTGCCCATAAGTCCAGCAGTCAGGCAGCAGAGAGGGCTGCTGTGACCGAGGTGGGGGGTTGAGGGTTCTGGCTCTAAACCAATGGTGGCCCAGCGGCTTCAGCTAGAGGTCACATGGTGTGACCTCACACATTCTCACCCTCACCTAAGGCCTGAGGAGAAGTTCCCCACAACAAGATGCACTGCCCTCCATCTCATCTCAATTCTAAAGGAACAAAAAACAAAACCACGCAGCAGCTGGAAATCCACCCGACTGAGGCGGCGTTTTCTGAGCAAAATTGTGCAAAAGAAATTATAGCATTTTGCTTTTGATTCACTTCAGCATTCACGTTTGTTTACACAACAACAAAATGAAAGAAGTGTGTGTTTAGCCCCGGGCTTTCATCTCATTTATGTCTGCGTGCTTGACAGTAGGCGCACAAAGGAGTTTGCACGTGCTCAGTGCCGGTGTCTGCTGCAGGTTTGTTGGGCGTTTATATGTGCATCTTGTGTGCAGACCTACATGCATGCGTGTAGAAGTTGTGCATTACAAGTTGTGCATCAGCCCCTCTCACAGCGGGGGCCTTGGTGCAGTTTGAGGGCAGGCGGCTGGCCAGAGCGTGTGAAAGCAGATAACCAGGGCGAATTTCATGACGCACACACTTCCTGCTCTCTGAAGTTCTATTAAAGAGGGATGAAAACAAAACACACATCTGAGATGTTTTCTCTACAAATCAATTTCTACACATTAAGCATGCTGAAAAGATCAGTAGCACAGCTCTCATGGACCTTGAAATAGTGGAGGGAAACAATAATCCATCAGAAGAAAATCCTGAATGAATCTGATAGACGAAATGCCCTGTATTGGTTGAAAAAATCTTTAAAAATGCAGGTTACCTGTAGTCTTTGTGTATATTTTGCCATGTGCAGTATGAGAAGCGGCACTTTATGTGTAATGTTAAACTCAGCAAGCTCAATGGGCATCATTGGAGGGAAGCACTGAAGCCTCCATCAGCCATCATAGGTGTCTCTGAGGCATCTCGCTCTCTCACCGGGCAGAAGAAATAAATAAGAAGTCCAAAACATTTCACTCTTCATCGTAATTCTGCTGCTCTTGATGTGTTTGTGTGCGTCAGACAAAGAGCATGCCTGCTGCAGCTCCTCTTCATATAACTGCATTAAAGCTAACTATAGTCGAACTGCTCGAAACAACATTAAGCCTGCATTGGGTTACATGTTGGCCATGTGAAATCATGTCAGATTTTTGAAAGTATTTTAAAAAAAAAAGTCACTATATTTCTGTGAAAACAAGATGCAACTATCAGATGTGTAGAAAATACAACTCATAAACAGGCAGGCTGCAGGCACACCAGCAGCCAGCTCAAGTCTTCCTCATGCCTCTTCATGTTAATCTGACAAGTCTAAAGCTGCTAACATTTTAGCCTTATCTGAAGCATCGTGTTCAGACACCTTCAGTTTACACAGTCTGCCCCAGATGGCATCTCTCAGCACTGTTTTCTTTAGGCCTGTCATCTACTGTAACGTCTTAATTGACGTTTACCTCTGTTCACCGCTGTCAGCCACCCGGAGTCTGTGTCTGAGGAGCAGCCTGGCAGAACAGTTTCCCAGGCTCCAACTTCAGATAGAAAATTACACCTGAGCACTTTTGTTTGCTTTAGTGTTTTTTTTTTTTTTCTTTTTGCGTCGCACAATCTTCACAAAAATGCTGTGGAAATTTTTTTGGAAAGCATGCAGCGTCTACTTTCATTCCCTCTACAGTTCACGTGAGTTTAGTGGCCTGATTGAAAACCTGGCTGCCCATACGGTCTTATCTGGAAAATAAAAAAAAAGAAAGAAAGCAAGGACTGGATAACAGCCAGTTTTGACATTACAGTAGCAAACTATGGAAATGTTTCCAAACCGCATGCACGAAAACCTTTCTTTATGGAAATAATCCAAAAGCGCTCATCGAGGTTTGATTAAATAGGTGGAACGTTTCTTCAGTCAGCCACGTTAAATCATGCAAAACATACAAATAATGTGCAAATCTATCCGCACAACAATCTAAAGTGTACGTTTTTTGTTGTTTTTTTTGTCAGTCCTGTGCCAGCGGACACAAAAAGCCAGATTGCCTGCAGAGTTAATGTCACACTCCACAGGTAGATTTGACTTTCCAGCTGTACAAACATGGCATCTGTGGGCATAAAATGCACAATGTTATGGAGAGGTCCACTTAGGCACAAGCTTCATATCATCATTTATTCACCTCATGCCACGTTCAGTTCAAAGCTGGAGGTCGGGCAGTTTCCTAAATAAAACCTCTGGGCTTTCATGTGGTGCAGTTATGGAGGCAACGAGGAAGGAATATGGACACCCACATGATCGAGGTTATACACTGTAAAACTGTGTCTCTGATGTTACGCTTCAACAAGAAATATGGAATGATGAGACTTACGATCTGGTAACTTGTCTTTTAAATCTATGGTAAAGTTCTTGCCATACATCTAAAATGTGTTTTAAGCTTTCAAAACATGCTGAAAGTAAACTTCTTTAGCATTTACACTGTCCTGACAGTCTGGCTGCATCTTACCTCCACTCAAGGAAGCACTTCTGACCATGGAGGCCTTGATTTTCATGTTTGATGAACCCAAACACATCTATAAGTCTTAAAATAACTATTAATAATTCAAATTCTGTTTTAATTTGTCATCACGACACGGCATTAGAGCGGCACACAAATTCAAATAGCCTCGCTTGTGCTGAAAAGCTACTTGCTTGTGTCTTGTAGTGCAGAGTTTCGACATTTTTTAAAAAAAATGTAAAAGTACATGAGCCACAGTTTATGCAGGATCTTGTCTTATTACATTTGCAAAATACAAAAATGAAACTATAAGCTATAACAGTTATCTACTACTGTACCACCTGTTACTTGAAGGCATAAACAAAAATCAAAAGCATTAAAAAAAAATCTAAAACTTCCTAATATGTCGCCATCCTTTCCTATTTTAATCACGAGCTACGGAAACAAACATTACCCCGATTCTGTCTTTTTTTTTACAAGCTTCAGAAATATTAAAATCAAATTTACTGTCATGGCAGAACTGTGAAGAAAGATCATCTTTGAGCTTCTTTTAAAGAGTCTTTCTTTTTAAAATTGCACCCTACTTTGCAAATAAATCAAACAATAATTGTCAATCCGCCGTCTTTGCGTTTCATTAAAGTCTCAGTGATCCAGCAGCCGAACAGGCTCCACGCAGGGTCGCATCTAAGGAGAAAGAAAAATCAAGCCATGCCCACTAATAAACAAACGTCTGCCTTTGTTTTTAAATCACCCCGAAACACTCAATTTATCACTTTTGCAAATGATGTAATTCGCTGTGTTTTTATTATATGGCACATGGCCTGAGATCAACACGTCTTTTTGTCCACTACTTCCAGGCCCTGTTGCTGTCGGAGGCCACTCTGCCAGCAGCAGCTTGTGGTTAGAGAGAGACCAGCCCATAACTCACAGCAACCAGTGCATCAATTGACAGCGAGGCACAGAGGCTCACTCATAGAAGCCAGTGCGAGTCTCTCTGGTGTTGGCTGAAGTGTAAAACGTTTACTCCTCGTAAAAATATGTCTTTGGCTTACTCTTTTATTAAAGCCAGATGTTGCATGTTTCAGTTTTCCCTGGTGCAAACATATAAGCTTCTTTTTTTTTTTCCTTTCCTTTTTCTGGCACTCACTTTCCCATATCTACACAAAACACTGGTCAACAGTGCAGGTCAGGTTTATTCTTGAGCAGCTGTTTGAAACAAGCATCTACTATGTGCGGACAGATGTAAACCACATAAAACTGAAATGAAAACTGAAATGCCTGCTCCCCCATTGTTTGAGCTAATAACAGAAATATTGATCACTTTCTTCATTTCTCTGCCGTGTTATCACCGATTTAACCCCTTCAGTGTGCGGTTGTGCTTTACTTTTTTGATTTCTCTGTTATTGGACACAGTTGATGTTGTGTTATTGCAATATATGCGCATTACTATAAAGATTACATTTCAGCATTTTAACTTTTTTCCATCGTGTACATGCTCCTATGATTTATACAAAACATGAAATGCACATCGTGTGTCGAATTCCATCACTTTAGTTACTCACTGTATCAGCCTAAATGCTACACTCTTGTTTTTTTGTTTTTTTTAACAAATTGACAAAAATTCTGCAGAAAGATTGAAGTTGATATTTCGCTGATGAGCCCGTATCCCTCTCGCTCCCACTGCATAAATACTGGACTGCAGATTCTACCTTTACAAAGTAAATACGTAGACATCTTTGCACAGGTGCAGAAACTTCCTGGACGATCCCACGATGATGACACAGTTGATATCAAATAAGATATGAATTGTAAACCGGATCCAGTTTAGCCTGTTGCCCCGGTTTACAGTATTTATGCTAAGCTAACGGTTGCACCTTCATCTTTACTGTGCAGACATGACAGTGACATCTGCAGCCACTTAGCCACTTTACAATCTACATAATAACCTGCCTTCACCACATTCCTGCTGCCCAGCAGGGAGGCTCCCCCTGGCTGATTTATAGAACCACACCATGTAACCCTCATATAGCCACTCACCACCCTCACATATACAGAGTCCAAGCTCTAATGGAGGATTGCTCCTCCCTGCTTCACCTCGTGCAGTGCGTGTTGGTATATTTGTCAAAAAGGATAACAGATCACTTCCAGAATTGACTGATCGAAGCGAAATAGAGAGTCCACGTGGGGGGAGAAAAAAAAGAATGCTCCACCTGGCGTAGCTACCTGGTGTCTCCGCTTATCCACCTCTAGCCGCCTACAGCATTTCCAACCCAACAAGAACAGACGGTATGGAGAGCGACTTATTGGATTGGATCGCACCCAGCAGTGACTTATACACTCAACCTATATGTCACAGATGGTAGGATTTCAGTGTGGTTGATATAGGAAATCCACCGAGGAGTATTGATCTTTCTAAGATCTGCTCTCTCTGCCTGATCTCCACAGGATCTGAACATCCGCAGAGACCCGAAGGGGAGCAGAGCTGCTGGAATCTCGGTCTGCCTTTAACAGTTAAAGCTAAGGTAACATTTTCACACACAACCCAAAACCATTCTGTGTTGTCGCACAGTAATGACTCAGCCTATAGCCAGCTGGTAAACTGTTCTAAACTCTTCGTGTCTGGGTCTCAATAAGAAACGCAATAAACAATCTGAAGCAGAACAGAACGACACCTACGGCAACTCAAACTGCAGCAACAGAAAAGCCGAAGCAGCTCACTGTTGACTCATTGTTTGCTTGCTGTCTGATCTCTGGTTAAATTAAGTTCAGAACCACAGCAGTAATAATCGGTTTGCATCAAAGACGTCTCCAACATGAAAAACAATAACCTTGCAGATTACTCCTTCAAGATGAAGCCACACCGGACCGATTTCTCTGCCAAGTGCCAGGTATTCTGCTACTAGACGAAACATCAAACTTCTATCTGAGCATCAATGCACGTGTGCACATTTTAAGCATGTGCAGTGAAAGTAACATCCTGCAAGCTCTTATTCATCTACACGAGTCATGCTCAAACTGTACTGTTGATGCATTTGCTAAATATCTGCTCAAGAACGATGGTATTAACATCTGGCTAATAACTGAAATTACATTTTTGAGGTCCTGTGTTTTGCCTACCAAGAAGCCAGATGTTACGTTTCTGATGATTAAGATTTTGAATTTTTGGTGCAGATGTTTGCCAGTCAAACAGCTTCACTGCCAGCTTTGGTTGCAGGTTTGCATTCCACCTGCAAACCCTCCAAACACTGCACAGAAGTGACACTCCAAAGCAGGATATTTTGTCGTAGCTTTCCTTTGATTTCCTGGACTGTTAGCCAGTGATCTGCTGTTAAATCACACAAGCAGGCTAAAGGAGCAAGTGCACCGAGTCAAGCAAGCCTCCTCCTCCTCCTTTCCTTCTCTCTTTATGTGTGTGTGTGTGTCTCTCAGACAGTTTTAATCTCTGGTAATACAGTCACGTTCAGAATCATCGTCTGCCGTGTAAACTCTGGTGGAAAGCGACCTGCGCCTCGACTCTCCGCAGCTCTCCTTCATTACCACGCACGGTGGGTGAGCCAGAGCACACGGTGTGGTAATCCCTGCTGGAAGGCGTCACCATACTGTCATTACTGAAACGGAAGCCACACACACACACACACACAATCACACACACATCTAGGACCAGGATTGGCTTGGAGCTGAATGGTTGTAGCAGCCACATGTTGTAGACTATAGCTAAAGGTTTATAGTTCTCTGCAGGAGATGTTGTGCTGGCTCACATTTATCCTTTGTACTAGGTTAAAGGCATGGGCTGCTCTTATTTGTTGTTGTTGATGCCATATACTGTACGACATACAACGTGTTATACCGCTGCGAGGTCTAATGCCGTTTGTTTGGTTCTGCATAATGCAATAATGTGTGCAGCTTCTCGACAAAATGATGTTTCTTTTAAAAAAAAATCAGGTGGGGATTTCAGTCAGTGGTTAGCAGCAAACTTATTTGGCTTGGTTCTCCCTAAAACAACATGTGAGACTGTGTATAAACAGGTAGTAAGCAGCTCAACTGAGGAGTGATCCTTCCTTCTAACATTTTTTGTTTTAATTATTAAAGTTAAATCAGCGGAAAAGAATACAAGAAAGTGTGAAAAAGAAAACAGTCTGTAAAGCTGCTGCTGCCCTTCTGCTCTGTTATTCATGTTATTTTTATCTTAAAGAGTCCCAAAGCTCTGGATTAAAGTCATTGTTTTTTAGAGATATTGCCATTTCTGTATTTTATCATGTGTTAAATATGGAATCACAGATTTTGACTTGTGCAAGGAAACCATGTTAATGTACGCTACAACACTTTTGTTATATGTTCTGAAACTTTGCATGTTGTTTTTGATGATTTACTAGAAAATGCTTTGACTTGCTTACATAATGTAGACAGTTGATTCTGTTTCATTTTAGAATATCATAGCCTCAGACATACACTCATCACTGTATTACGCTGCTCTTTCTCCAGAGAATAGTGAGAAAACTCCCCAGTGTGTTTAATAAAGTATGGATTTGTGGTTTTCCATTAATGTTTGTTTCATTTCTCTGAATGTTTTTGTCTTGTCATCCACATGAACCAGCAGAGGTCGCCAGAGATAATCTAATCAATTAAAACACTCACTCATCTTCCTAATAAAGGATCTTTTTCATCATTTAAAGCTGGTTCAGTTTTGAAAAACTGTCATTGGTACTTAATGACAGTAGGTAGTGCAGCAGATTATTCACTAAATAACACCACACTGTTGCAACACACATAGAAATAATAGCATTTTGGACAGATAATGGTTTTCTATTCTTCTGTAGCACAAGATTCCTGAAATATTTCATCCAAACTTCAGAATTTATAGTTATATCAGTATACGTATTTAAATTAAATTTAAAGTAACCAGTGGGATTCGTGGTTGGACCATTATTGTTTCCTGCCAGTACTGTTTTTATGTTGTTGTTTTTTTTACATTGTGGTAGTTAAAACAAGAAGCATCAAAGTCCGACTTTCATATCAAGAAAAAAAAAAAAAAAAGAGAAGATATAAGAACAGGGCAGGAGCCTCCTTGCCTCTGACACGACGGCAGCACTGCATTCTCCTCAATTTAGGAGGCATCACGGCAGGTAATGAAGTGGAAAGGTCAGGGGGGATGTGTTTTTATCTGCTCTAAACCAATAGGTCACATTTCCACTTTCCACGCCACAACTCTGTGACTGCAGCTGCTGCCCTTTCGGTTAAAACAATACATTCACCTTGGCCACTCATACATCATATCACCAATTCTCCATCTTATTGGCAATGTCACACAGAGGACTGGGAGATATTACAGAATAGATTTACTGCAAGGGTTCCTCTACAGCCTCAGATATGATATAAACAGCGTGTAATGTAAGCCATACATTATGAATCCAATTTGTTTGAGATCTGGTATTTGGAGTGCAAAGCAGATCTGCTGGGCTGAAAGTCACACAGACGGCACTAGATGGCAGTATGCTGGTGAATATGGAGCCCATGTGCCCACTGAGGTGAGTGTCAATGCCTTTTCCCAGCAATAATACATTCATGTTAAAACTGCAAGGAGCAGCTTTGGCACTATCACTTATCAAACTATCAAAAGTAGGGATATTTAAATAAATCACCATGGATCAGTTTTGTGAGAAAGATATCCCAGTTAAACATGAAAAAATAATAAAATAAATATAAATAAATAAAATACATTCTTAAATGACATCAGGAGATTACCTATATTCTAGAAAATTAAGTATGTTTTGACAAAAAATGAAAATATAATAGAAAATGTATGATGATAATATCATAGCTGCACTATATAATATAATAAATATGTTACCATTTATGAAATATAACCATAATCTTATCATACTTAACTGTATTTTATTCCCTGTATACTTACTAAGCTAACCAGTCGTTCTTTTTTTCATGTTTACTGATATTTATATACAATTACTGCATGTCGGTGTAGCTAAATACCATTTCAAATTGCTGCAAGGTCACTTTAATGCAGGTATTACACACATGGACATCTACACAATCTAATGCAATCCATAACATAACCATCTGCACCACCTATGACATTATTTGCTGTCCAAAGTGATGTTGATTAATGTTTACGGCATGTTTTGAGGCTGTAGCTGTGTCAGATTACGTTACATTTGAACAGACACGTCGCTCAGCAGGAAACAGCTGCTGTCTTGGATTACATTACATTACATCTGTTTAAAAACTGCTAAGTCTAATGTGTATTCCTGCACATTTTTTTTTTTTACTTTCCTTACCTACTTTAGGTCCTTCTTGTGAGGTTATAGCGACTGTCACCACATTTACAGGGTTACTGTTGGCCACACATCGTTGCAATGACGGTCTCAGAACATCTCCAGAATGTGCCATGATGACATTTTTTTAAAGAAATGCAGACAAGGACAAAAGTCCATAAGCCAAAAGTATGCAATTTATACATTTATGCTACACAATAGACATACTGACAGCAAATGCATGGATCTTTTTTTATACTATTTAGTAAATAACTACTCAGTTATACTAATTATTGTGTGTGTTATTGAACCTATTACTTAATAGCTATATAGACTATATGCCGTATACTGTGATGGCACAGCTGTGAGTTATTGCTGCAGAGCATCCAGATGGTCCATAAATTGTTTCAACAACTTTTTGTTTCAAGACTGATTTTTTTCCCTCTTCTCCTCAAGGACACGGTGTATTTAAAGCACACGAAGCAAAACAGCAGGACAAGGTGTAACTTAGTCGCAAAATGCTGAATCTACAAAGGCGCAGGTTGGGGATGCAACGAGGGAGTGCGTGTCGTACGTGGAGGTCACCGGGAAAACAGCTGTCTTCTTTTAGAGGAGAAACACTAGATAACACGCAACATTCAAAGGAGAAAATCCATGCCTCCGAACACATTTCCACACAGATAAACATCAGCAATTTACAGCACAATGCACAGAACAGTCAAGAGGTCGTTTCATGGTCACGAGTTATCTGGTGAGATTACTGTAACTGCTCTCTCTGCTCGTGCAGTGATGTTGGTTCCCTGTTTTATTAAGTAGCAGTTGACAATAGAGGCTCCTGGTTTGGGAGTCTGTGAAATCAAACCTTGATGCCTCATGTGGAAATATCCTCTGGCTTTTAGCGATCCTAATGCTGCTCATGAATGGTGTACAGGTATTTTTGCAACAAAAATGATGCAGGAACATAATCACATTTTCTTTTTAAGGATTATTTTGTTGTTGCTATTTTCCCCCCTTTTCCAAGACTTATTTTTGTCAACAGCTATGGGGAGTGCAGGAGAACGATCAGGGGAAGGACATGCATTGGATAGTCCCTGGCTGGGAAACCCATTTTTTGCCTTTTATTGACGGGTACAGCTGAAAAAGTGAGCTACCAGAGTGCCCCACAAAAAAACCTCCTCATGATGGGATGATAAACAAGAAAAGTAATGAGGCCACGGTGTTCTTGTCAAATAAGTGAAGTATTAGGGCAGTACCATGAAACTTTAATAGCACGTAAAATACACTCAGTTCAGAAGGTTGACTAAATGAACACATACAGCATTAATAAACATACACATAGAAAGAACAATAAAACCCCTATTCCTTCACTCTTTTTTACAGGGGTCTCCAAACAGTTTCGTTTAGTGTGTTAAAGTTCATTATAACCTCACAGTAGCTGCTATCTTAACTCAAGGTCTCAGGTCTAATGTCTCTGAGGATAAAGACGACGAGACGCGGCTGATAGCTGTACACAAACGTCTGGTCGGATTACTTTGTCAAATTATTTTTACATTTAATTTGTTCAATTTCTTTCTAGTGTCCCGACAACAGAGTTATGTGATTTACAGTGATGTAAACTAAAGGAAAGAGCCATCTGCAGTCACATAAGTGAGAATTTTTACACACTTAGAACAAAAAAATCAGTATGCAAAAGAGTTGGTGAGAAATGTTATTTTGACTAACGCCTTGATTTCAGCTCTAAAACAAAACTGATAATGGCGATAACAAGAAGAAGCAAAGCACAGAGATGTTCTGCCCCAATGCTTCTTTTCTTGAAACGTTACCGATGATAACCTTGCTCTCACACACACACACACACACACACACACACGCGCGCACACACGCACACACACACACACACACACACCCCTGATTCACCTGAATGACCTTTCTCAACTACAAAAGGACACGACTGACGAATGCATGAGCTCTTTGTAGTCCAGATGCCAGACATGGCTGCCATAGGGAAGGCCAACAGCACAGGTAAACGCACAAAAACACCACAGACACACAGGTAAAGCAGGCAGATAGACACGAACGCACACCGCTCATCCCTTCGAGATTTGTTCAATGCAGAGAGAATGAACTGGGATGATGAAATCCCAGCTGATGCTGCAGTGCACCCGCCCACAGCGGCAGATGCTCTGCTGGGAGACGGGAAGATGATATGTTTAGGCAGACAGGTGAGAGGTCACACCTTCCACTGCTGCTGCAGAATTACACGCAAGAGACCCGTAAGAGACTAATGATGAAATCCAAAAGCTGGGTATTTTAGGAAGTGTAATTAGGTAGCAAGGGAGAAAAAGAGCACAAGTAGAAAGGTGCATACAGTCAGTGCATTTCAGTCAGTTGGCTCGGAGGGAAGAGAAATTATTTATGTGAATACAAAGATATTTGGCTTCAAGCCTCATCACTCCCCACAAGCCCAGTCCAACTTTGCAGAGAAGAAACTAGGTTATACATACACAGAGTCTGGTGCCAGCCGTGAGGAATCATATCATTTGTGAGCTTATGGTTACCTTTTGAGCAGTCACCAACAACGCATGTCCAACCCCCAGCAGAAAATACACTAGCCGAGCAGAATGAATTTAAACCCAACCGTCTAGATTCTATGCAGCAGCAGCAGCAGCAGGGCCAAGCCAGTAATCATTCACGTCACAAATACTTAGGATGGGAGCAGATAATTTATAACACGTAGCTCTGGTAATCAGCACATAACTAGAACGGATACAAGCTTGGCAAATGGATCCGGATGAGGACAGCATCAGCAGCATGAACCACAACACTGTAACTGTGATAACGATGAAGAAGCCAGCACCAACAGCCCATCACTTGAGTCGAACCAATTCTCAAAGCGTTCAAATAAATATCTGCGTCATGTGAACGTGACAACCTTTCACGTACGTTAAAAAAGGTCATGACAAGTTTGCCATAAAACTGAAATTACAGGGAGATAAATGTGAAAGAGCAGCGTGTGCCAAAAGGCTGCATGTTTATGACGGGAAATCCTGCAATAACAATCCTACCAAGGTTACAGCGATCAGCTGACTGAGCAGTGTGATCATTCTGGATTGCATCATAGGCATGTTGTCCATCACAGCAGAAAGGAAACTGAGGGTTTGCATTGGCCACAATCAGGTAGAACCATGCACATAAAAAACCAGCTGAACAGAGCTAAAGACATCAACTCATAGCGTGGATTTAAAGCACAAGCAGCAGCAGCTTACTCAGAATGGTGTCTCAGAGGAGTTGCAGAGGATCCAGGCTGCCCACAGCTCAGCAGGACGCAGAACCTCGGCTTTTTGGTGTGCATCCAGCTGATATGGGAGTTAAGGAACAGAAATAAGTCATTCCCTCCTAAATAAAGTCACTGTAAAGCCACCCAGCGCTGCTAACAAGTAGGAATTGTTTGTCAAAGCTCACCTGTGCTGGCCTGCAGGTAGGCTGCAGGTTGGGGAAGGGACTCACATCTGTGGTTTCATTCATTGGACGGAGTGTTTTAGTCATCCAGGTGGCTAAAAAGAGCAACTGTGTTTTTAATCACTGCTACCTAACTTCTACTCTGCATGCTAAATGCACGACGATTTCTGCAGCTTCATGTTTAAATGCACCGCCTCGCTTCTGCTTCTTCTTCTTCTGCTCCATTTTTTTTATTTTATTCATTGGCACCTCAAGTGACTCTACTGCCACCTACTGTTCCGGAATGTGACCCCGAGTTCCTTATTTCCAATAATACAGAGAGGGGAAAGATAAAGAGAAGAGCAAATAAATAAAACTAAAAGCTACATTCTCTTTATTAACCCATTTTCTTAAATAAAGCTTCATATTTTCTTCCTTCAGGAGCTTTACTGAGCTGGATTGGAGGAGATTCAAGATTTCTATTTGCAATTTGTGCACAAACAGTCTGGACACACTGGAATCCTTGTGTGGGGCTCTCTTGAATTTAAAAAAAACACCTAGTCAAAATAGGTCAGCAATAGCACACTGCACAATAAAACAAGAGTATTAAAAGATAAAATATAATTTTTAAAAAAATCAAAAGCTGCACATGGAGCTACTGATGTACTGATATTGCACATGTGGAGGTTATTGCACATACATCACGTCAAAACTGCCCAAGATGTGGAGTGGGCAGCGAAGGGTTATGGCACATACTGTTGACATTTTTGTTTTTGCCGTCAATCTCACTGTGGAAGGGGAGGAAAAATAACTAAAGGACAATTCACAATGAAAAAAAAAAGCTCCTGCTGTGAATTTTTAATCTGACTAACACTGTCCTTGAATTGCTCCCAATAATCCCAACACATGTGAGAAAAAGAAAAAATGGAGTCAGTGATCTTCACCCTAAGTTTATTGTACACAACACAAAGCAGCCTCCGACAAACCGAGCTGGACTCACGGTCAGCTGAAGTCGTTACAGAAAGTCACCATCCAGCCCGACATGCGTCACAGATCTCCCCAAAGTTTATCACCTCGCCACATTGTGTGTGATCGTCCTCGCAGGCTTTTGTTACACTCAGACCCTGTGTAATCTTTGTTTTCGCTACAGTTTGTGATTTGATTGTTGAGGACGGCAGAGAGGCTCCTACCCATGATGCATGGAGGCCTCACTGAACAGCCTTATCAAAGCTTCTTTTCACACTTGGCTTAATGACCATCTTTTCATGAGTCACAAGATCCAGCTGACCCATATTGGCCTTTTCTTATGCATATATTGTCAGTACAGTTTATTAGCATTGTTTTCACTCTACTAAATAATTACCATGATTATATCTTTGCTTCAAAGACTGTATATTTTAGCAGATCTATTAAATACATGTAAATACAAAGTGCTTGGACAAACACTTGATTATAATTTTGAACACGCTCAGTCGGCCCATTCTATCGTACATAATGCACATAACTCACTGCTGTTAGCAAAAGAAAGCAGAAATATGTTTTACGTTTCTTTTTATGCCTACACAACTGACTAAATGTTCATACCAGTAGCCTAAAAATCAAAAATAGATGATATGGTGGATTCTGCAAAACTGACTTAAACTAGTATTGGTTTTACAAACTGTTTATGAAATACTGCAACCTTTTCCAATATGTTTGTTTAAAGTTTTGAAAATGTCCCTTTTCCTTTGTAGGTTTTTCAGTTGTAAGGGACAGTTCATCTGCTTATGTGGAGCACTGCTCTAGAGTAGGGCTGCAAGGTGGCGCAGCAAGAAGCTCCTCGGTTTGATGGGGCTCTTTCTGCTTGGAGTTTGCATGTTCTCCCCGTGCAGCATGGGTTCTCTCCGGCTTCCCCCCCAGTTCAAAAACATGTTGAGGTTATTTGGTGATTCTAAATTGTCTGTAGGTGTGAATGTGAGTGTGCTTGGTTGTCTGTCTCTAAGTGTAGCCCTGTGATAGACTGGTGACCTGTCCAGGGTGT
>NW_007577891.1:618316-622496 GCF_000690725.1 Stegastes partitus
GATTTAAATGCTAAAATTGGCCAGTCGGTGTATACATCTTTTAGGCTACTTGGCCATTTACCATATTTTTTTCAACAATATACAGTTTGATGTAATTGTACATTTAAATTTTGACACAATCAGATGTGAAGTTCTGCATCACAACAAAACAGCTTTAATTTTCTGTGCAAGTTAACTTACCTGTGCTGTTCCTGAAATGTTTACATTTTTATGGTATAAATGTACCTTTCAGAGATGCTGCTTGAAATATGTTTCCCATTTAGTCTGAAAACACAATCCCAGGCATTCAGGAGTGATATCCACCACAATATCATACTAAAGAAAAAAAAATTATACTCAACTTCAAGTACCAAAAAACAGCTCAGTAACAGAAGTACAACAAAGGGGAGTCACAGAGGTTTGTGAAAAGCTCCTCTTAATAAACAGGAGCAACAGGTTTGGGAGTTTCGGTGTATGCATATTTCTGTGATGATACTTGTATTTTTGTTCAAGCATTTTGTTCTGACAGTCGGGATTTCAGTTAGTATTAGGAGAAACTATTGTGGGACTGTGGTTGATATATTTTCTAGGTTTGTTGACCCAGTTTCAGATGTGGGTGCAGTACGACCCGTTTGAGTCGATACTCTACTCTGAAAAGCTTTTTAAACGCACTGAAACCTTTGACTCTCTCTTGCACTGTGCTTCTTCCATCCTTGACTAATCTGTAAATATCAAATAATTGCTTGTTATGTGTTTAATCCTGTTGATTTATACAGGGCTGATCATAAATTAACTCTGTCACAAGATGTAATTTATTCATTAGTTAAATGCAACATGTTTGTTTGTTTTTTTGTTTTTTTCAATGTTTGAAAAGTATTCCTGTGTTTAGTATGAGATCATGTGTTGAAAGTCCAAGTCAACCCCTAATATCATCAGAAGACATCATCACCTGACCATCCAAAGTCTGCCAGCGGGCACAGTCTGCTTATCAGTGCTGATAGGGTACAACTTGCAGGCAGATCTGTAGACAGATCCGTAGGTTTGTCTGTGCTTCTGTGCAGCCTTATTGTCAGCATCTAGGCTAAAGTTCAATCAAATGGCGCCATAATAGCCAACCCCACCTATTTAACTTTTCTGAAGAAATAACTCCAACCTGGAGCGGCTGATAAGGCAAACAGCTAATGATTGTGTAACGAAATGACACATCGTTGGCTGTTTGTTCTTAAGCAAAGTAACCTTGACTGGATAGGATATAGTGTACAATGGTGACATAATGTCAAATTGTGTATCTTGGTGGCATCAGTGACTCAATACTGAGATCACTACAACAAGAATCGAAAACAGATTCAAAGAAGCATTCCAGTGGTTTTATACTAAGCAGTAAAACACATCTGTTATGAGATCTATCCAGACTTGGCTTTTATTACATGATCCAACTAGTAATCACATCAATCTACTGAAGTACTCTTTTGCTGCATTTGAAACAAACATTTTATTCATGCTTGAGATGAACATAGGCTTCCAAACAATCATACAACACCAATTCTACCACTATTCAGTGTGTTTCACACCAAAGTGCTGTACACATAAGACTAAAAAACAGGACAACTTATAAGATTAAATTCTAACGTATGATACTGAAATATAAGACCGTTAAGAGCAACCAAAAGCAGTTGAAAACCATATTGACATTTCTTCAAAATGTCAATAAAGGAGGATCATTTGAAAGAGTAGGGTTATTCCAAAGCTTTGGGTCTGCAACTGCAAAGGCATAACTCCCCTATGTCCTATGTCAATTATGGAACAGCTAAAAGTAATTGGTCTGAGGAGCGAAGAATCCTAAAAGTAGAGTGGAGGCAAAAAAGTTCAGAAATGTATTCAAGTGCCAACCCATTCATGGGTTCATAAACAAATTAACCATAAAGTCAATCTGTGAATCAAAAGTAGTCAGTGCAGGGATGCTGGTACAGGTGGGATGCTTTCCTTTTCTTTTTTTTTAGTATGCATTAGAAGTCTTGCAGCAGCTCCAGAAGAGGCAGTGAGGATTGGCCAACACCCAGGTACAGTAAGTTAGAGCATTCTAGCCTTGGGTAGATTAATGCAGTGATCACAGTCTCATGATGGCACCAAAATTCCTGCATGGTTTTTACTTTCAGTGGCCTTATGTGACTGATGATGGTTGTTTTTGTTGGGGGGATAAAAGCAGTCACTTCCGTCTTAATGTCATTTGGCTGGACACAGTTGTTGGCCGCCCCACACTTCACCTCCTGAAGGCAGTCTAAGATGGATGAGAGAGTTGGAGTCTGGGAGTTAAAGGCAGGTATATTTGTGTGTCATCAGTGTAACAGTGAAGGAGACATTGTGGAATAGCAGCATATATGAAGAAAATAAATAGGACTGTAAGATGGACCATTGAGTTGTCCACAAGGGTTAGGGGCAGTAGAGGAGGCGCAACTCCCAGTTTCTAGGGCTGGACCCGAATATCCATATATTCAGTTGTTGTGGTGGTATCCAGATAACAATTTTGATAATCGAATATTCACCTGCTACACCCACCCGCCACCCTCTTCGGTCCGCCCGGATATTGGCCATTAAAGGGGCCCGAATATCCAAATATCTGAAATTGCTATTCGGACCAGCCCTACCAGTTTCACAGAATGACAAGTCAGCTAAAACCAGTTCAGAAGAGCAGAGTCCTGGATGGCAACCAGGTCCTTCAACGAGATGTTTTTTTAATGAAAATGAGTAGCACTGTTGAACTCTTGACCTGCTTCCCATCTATGATTTTCAATGTTCTAGCACTTATATTAAAAAAAATAATGTGCAGTATTATCTAAACCCAACACATTATGGCTAACCAGCACCAAGAAAAAAAAGCTGTTTAAAAGCCTAAGTAGCTGACTTTAACTTAAGCTTATAATGTTATGCTGCAGTGGTATGCAAAAGTTTGTGCACCCCTGGTCAAAATTCCTGTTTATGTGAACAATTACACAAGTGGAAGATGAAATGATCTCTAAAAGGCATGGAGTTGACAGACAGATGATGCATTCCCTTTACATTTTAACCAAAATCATTTTTTAAATGTTCATCTTTGTCACAGGGGGATCTGAGAACCCAGGTGTGGACACAGACACAGGCAGACAGGTGGAGGTTTAAAGGGATTTATTGAATAATATGATAAACAGAAACCAATTCCGAGGGGGGAAGCTAAACTGAGAGTGGAAAACAGGGTGGGGTAAACCAGAACTCATTCAAAAAAGGGGGAAAAACTACAAAAACCTAGGGAACCCTCCAAACACACCAAAAGGGATAAGGAAAACTGCTATTTATTAACTAAGCTAAAATGAACAAAACAGGGATACTCAGAACAAGGCACAAAACTGAAGGAGGGCAGACAGGCTAAAGGAATCCAGGATCTGGCGAGGGTTGGGGGAATGCAGGCTGGAAGCAGGTTGGGGACCAGTGGCAGGAGAAGGCTGGCTGGGGAAGAACCAGATGGAGAGTGTGTTGCAGATGCAGGGGGGGTCCAGGCGGCAGCAGCTCAGAAAAGGCAGGAGACAGCATGGAGATCAGAAGAAACACTGGGATGAAGGTTAATGGTCTGGCAGGGTGTGGTGGAATGAGCACAATCTTCTGCATTTTCAAAATAACAAAAAATGAAAAGGGTCCCAGCAAAAGTTTGGGCACCCTGCATAGTTAATACCTTTGCACCCCTTTTAGCAAGAATCACAGCTTGTGAACACTTTTAGTAGCCAGTCAAGAGTCTTTCAAGTCTTGTTTGAGGGATTTTCGCCCATTCTTCCTTACAAAAGTCTTTCGGTTCTGTGAGATTTTTGGGCCCGGCTCCACTCCGGCCCGAGTCCGGCCCCCACAGTGGCTCAGCCGTCGCCGGCTCCACTCCGGCCCGAGTCCGGCCCCCAGAGGGGCTCCGCCGTCCCCGGCTCCAGTCCGGCCCGAGTCCGGCCCCCAGAGGGGCTCAGCCGTCGCCAGCTCCCGGCCCGAGTCCGGGCCGCAGAGGGATCCCGCCTCAGCCGTCGCCGGCTCCCGGCCCGAGTCCGGCCACCAGAGTGGCTCAGCCGTCCCCGGCTCCAGTCCGGCCCGAGTCCAGCCCCCAGAAGGGCTCTGCCGTCGCCGGCTCCAGTCCGGCCCGAGTCCGGCCCCCAGAGGGGCTCCGCCGTCGCCGGCCCGAGTCCGGCCCCCA
>NW_007577891.1:626572-712848 GCF_000690725.1 Stegastes partitus
GCTCAGCCGTCGCCGGCTCCAGTCCGGCCCGAGTCCGACCCCCACAGTGGCTCAGCCGTCGCCGGCTCCACTCCGGCCCGAGTCCGGCACACACAGTGGCTCAGCCGTCGCCGGGCGAGTCCGGCCCCCACAGAGGGACTCCGCCGTCCCCGGCTCCAGTCCGCCCCGAGTCCGACCCCCACAGTGGCTCAGCCTTCGCCGGCTCCGCTCTGGCCCGAGTCCGGCCCCCAGAGGGGCTCCACCGTCCCCGGCTCCAGTCCGGCCCGAGTCCGGCCCCCAGAGGGGCTCCGCCGTCCCCGGCTCCACTCAGGCCCGAGTCCGGCCCCTAGAGGGGCTCCGCCGTCCCCGCCTCCACTCCGGCCCGAGTCCGGCCCCCAGAGGGGCTCCCATTCTTTTGCTGGTGTTGGGTGCTGCTTTATTTTTTTCACTCAAAAATTGTAGAAAACAAAAGTAATACACTGATATTGCTTAAAATATTGAAAAGAATGTTTAATGCTTAACTTTATGCCTTTTGGAGATCATTTCATCTTCTACTTGCCTAATTGTTCACATTAACAGAATTTCTGACCAGGGGTGCCCAAACTTTTTCATGTCTACTGTTGGCTAAACATTCCTGTTGAGTTGGCATTATTTTTTCATTTAATGAATATCAGTGATGAGAAAACAAAATTCTAGCTTTTGTCCAAGGCATTCAAACGCAATTTAATATATATATATATCAATGTTTTTTTTTGTTTTTTTTTTTTAACATTTATGTTTCAGCTTGTATCAGAGCAACATCAAAACTTTAAAAGTTAATATGATGCATTGGTAAAAAGTTTGTACTGCCTGAAATGACTTGTGAAGTTAGATTACCCCCTGGGGGCTTCTTCAGGATTTCACATTTAGTTTTATAATATCAAAGCTGTAGTCTGCTATGATAAAATTACCCTCTGAATCTGTTCACTTAAGCATACTTCTTGTATACAGTCTTCTTCAAATGTATTCATACCCTTCCATTAAAGAAAGAGCACAATTCACAAATTCACAAGTCACTACAAATAACTAGAAACTGAAAAAAGTAATAAGAAATAAAAATGTCCTAACTTCCAATTTAGTGAAATAAGAGGACGACTGTACTTATCGATATTTAAAAAAAAAAAAAAAAAAAAAAAAAAAAATGTATGTAAAAAAAGGAGAACGGACATTGTTCTTAAGTGGACGTCTTTTCCTGTTTGTTTTTTTTTTTCTTCTATTGGGCACAGCATTTATTCTCGTGTTATTTAATTTAGTTTTCTGAGCTATATCGGTAACAAAAATACCTTCGGGGAATGATAAAGTCTTATCTTATCTTCTGTCATGCTATCTTATCTCACAAAGAAAAAAAAAATAACACAAGACCCGCCGGCGCTAGGACCCGGAGTCCCTCCCCCCCCGGCTCAGGAAGAGGGCGTAGGCTCGCGCAGCCGGTGGAGGAAGGTGCCGCCACTGCCTAGCTGCTCGCGCACAACCGCGAGGTCCTGACAGCAACGCGGGCGATGCTAGTGTGCGAAGCAACGGACTGAAGAGAGCGAAGCGAGAGAAGAAGAAAAAAAAAAGAAGAAGAAGCAGCAGCAGCTCTGCCGGGGACCGTCTAGTTTCAGCGGCGCCAACGCACACACAGCACAGCCAGGCAGCATGTCGGTGCTCGCTCTGCAAGAGTACGAATTCGAGAGACAGTTCAACGAGGACGAAGCCATCCGATGGATGCAGGAGAACTGGTAAGACTGCGCTGTTAACGTTCGTGGCGCCTCGTTTTTAATCCCGTGTGTAGCGGCGAACTGGCTCCTGCCGCAAAAATTCAACGTGGTGGTGGTGGTGGTGGTGGTGTGGTGCTAAGAGAGCTAAATGTGAATTAAACGGATGTAACGGCGCACATGCAGCAGCCTCGCTCGCCGGGATTAAACCTCGCCGTATCCTATTATGCCAGGGCTCTCTGTCACCAAATGACTGGTCGTGCTTCGGAAAACGAACACATTCACGCAGGCCTTTAGCCCGCGTGAAAAATAACGTTGCTCCGCCACCCGTGATTCAGTCTGGGCGGCTCGGTGGAGACGCACTACGCTGTGTTGTGCATCTCTAACGGGGAGGATTTGTCCTTGATTTCCTGTGATTTATTCCAGGCATCAGCACCGCGATGGTATTGTAAAGGTCATCCATTCGTCCAGCTGCCATTCCTCCATCCAGTCACTGGGCCAGTAGTTTATGGAGCCTGGCCATCAGGCTGGCCAGCTACATGACCATCACTCACCTCCTTCAAAAGACATGGCCTAATAATAATATAATATTTAATTCAGTAACAGCTGGCTACTGCAGATTTGCATGTTGGAGCCTATGCAAATCCATAGCCTTGACCAACAAGTAAACACACAGCATGTTATCCTAACTTAACTCTGAATAATTTATATTATATCCTGTGTTAAAGTGACCATGACTTTTTTTTTTCAAAGCGAATTCAAACGATGAAATGTGATTTATATAGGTGGCTATCATAATCTACCAGAATCCAAGGTGTTGGCTTCTTCAAACAGCCTTGCAACCCAAAGATTTTATGTGTAGAGTGGTATAAAACAAAAAGAAATCCAGACAAGGTGGAATATCTGAATGAGTAAACATAGTTGGCCTTTTATATTCTATAGATTGAGTAATTATAGCTCTAGAAACGAAAGCTCCATCAGAGTAACTTGCAGTGTTTTCTCTGAAGCCTCATTGGAAAGGCTGAGGAGCTCGAGATAAGATAACGACAAGTAAACTTGTGTCATTGTTTTCCCAGGGTGGTGTCTCCAAAGTATGACATTGTGCTTGACTGATGTTTCAGTGTTGGTGAAGTAAGTGTGGGTTGAGTAAATATTGCTCTGTGTGCAGTGATGCGATTCATATGTAGGTCATGTGCAGGTCCATCCAACCATCCTTTGCGTGAAGTCACTGAAGGGTCATTATTGTCCAGGTCCATGCCAGGTTGAGCAAGAAATGGTTCGAAGCAAAACAAAATGAGTCATGCGTAAAGTTAGCATAAGCTTCATTAGGCATTCAGTGGCACTGGGTTTGTAAAAAGAGGCACACGGTGGGCAAGAGGCATTCATTCTGTCATCTGTTTGAACTGCCTGTGGAAAAGAGCACATTTAACATCATATTTTTTAAACACACATTTCCCTGTACAAAGCCCCCGAGACAGTGTGAGAGCAGTTTCGTTTTCACTCGATGAATTGAAGTCTGAGTTTGTGTGTGAGTGAGAGGCAGCATGGTAGCAATGTGTAGGAGCTGTCCATACCCTGGTACTGACAACCGACCAATAACGTACGTCTTCTGATGTCTGCTGACAGAGCGTCGGCCAATCGTGTTGCAGCTGATCTGTGCTGACCTCTCTGTGCGGTTCCTGTAGTGGAGGATGTCAGGCTGGGCCAGTGCACATGGCTGAAAGAGGCAACAACTACAGAAAATGGGATTTGATAGGTTGTTTATTACATGCATAATGTACAGGGAGCTGCTGACCAAGTGTGGCATGTTTCTGTGGCTTAAGGGTGGGAGAGAGAGAACAAGTTTGAAGGCATGCGTCATGCAAAATAAAATGAAAAAAATAAGCTGTCGTTTAAAGGCTAGTTCAGTACGACATATAAAAACCCACAGATTTTTTTTTTTTTTTTTTTAGCTATGCATTGGCTTTAATCAAACTTGCACACTACTACTTTTATGTATTTATTTATTTACTTTGCATCTGAAAACCATCTGCTAGGCTCCAGAGCTTACATCAATAAGACCAAGTGCAAATATAAATTATAATTAGTTTTTGGCAGACAAAGGACCATTTAGCACAGAGGTTGGGTGTTCAGTAAGGATACTTTTTATGATGTGTATTGCTTTGCAGTTCTGTTTTGGCATGTTATCGGAATAAGAGAACAAAGTAAATAAGTGGATAGATGTGCAATTTCAGCAGATTAATGCTGCTATGAACAGTGTTTTGCAATAATGACTGTGTTGCCCTAATATTACGTATTAATCTGTGGCATTATAGCCACAATTGTTCATGTTTGAGAGTTAAAAGTCAGAGAACAAAGATGCTTTAATAATGCATATGACTAAACCATTGTAAAAATTAATACATTGGCTAATGTTTTAATGTGTTGTAATGGTTATTATTTTTTTTTAACCAAATCTTTTATTCTTGAAAAATGCATCTCTATACTATAAAGCTGCACACATTGAATTAATTAGTTAGTTTTCAGCTGTTAAATTCATTACAAACTATTTTGCTAATACAATAATTGGTTTTATTAAATAAAAAAAGGTAAAAATTTCCAGATTTATAGCTTCTTACATGTGAGTAACGTCTGGTTTCTCCACTTCTCCATAACCGATAACTGAACATCTCTGGGTTCTGAGGACGTCGTCTTGGGCTTTTGGAAACACTGTTCAACACATTTCACCATTTTCTGTCATAGACAACACAGTTAATCGAATATTAGCGAAAATAATCAACAAATTCATCGACAATGAAAGTAATCATTAGTTTTGGTCCTATTGTTGTGCAGTTTTCATAGCGGGCAAATTACACATGCGGTATCTGCTGTAAACTAATAATCGATGATGTATCCACCGAGATGATTTACTGGCTCAACTCAAATGTGGAGGACATTTTTTTTAGCACACACTTCTGCCAGTTCCGGTTGTTAGATCGTAAACATCACATATGTGGATTGATGTCGACCAGGAGATGGAAACTTTGGGGAACCATTCGTCTATAGGCTAAAAAAATACCCTTGATTAACAATTCAGCTCGTCCCTCATCACACCAAATTCAGTCTGATAAAATGGGTTATAACTGGATATGAAAATTGTCCTTGGTGGTTACCTTTTATATACAAAACCGTGTTAAATTTTGAAATACTTATTTGACAATGTGGACGCAGAGCTAACCACAAGAGAATGATGACTGCCAATCGGGAAATGAACGGTAAGGCAAATTTATGGTATATTCAAGTTTCAATGTAACCATAGATGTTTAATTTGTCTAAAATGAAAACTTTTGCAATGCTAGGAAGTCAGTACGTGTGCATATGTAAGCGTGTGTGCTTGAGCAATAAGTGATAGAAGTGGCATACGGTTGGTCTTGTAGTATGCAACAACCTTTGCTGTATCACTGTTGCACATGCTAATGTCATTGTTCATTAATAGGGTTAATGACTAAATTATGTTTTGTTCAGCCATGGTGATAACTCAAGGCAACTAAGGGCTAACTTGGGTAGACTGTCTATTTTAGCCAGCATTACCAGAAGTGCTCAATCAGGAAGGAAATAAATGTGTTAACGTATCAGAAAATGTATTTAACATCATATAAAAGTCTATCATGAATAACAACAAATATTTTGCACATACGTATGGCAACATGAAAGTCCTGAATAGGGTTACTGTAATTTCTGGACTATAAGCTGCTAATTTTTTCACACGCTTTGAACACTGCGGCTTAAACAACGATGCGGCTAATTTATAGATTTTTACGATGCTAGTGCAAAAAACTGCAGACTGTATTTACACTTAGCAATGGCCAAGTAATGTTGTTGTATTTCCTAAATCATATATTGTCATTGTCAAAGGCAAAACCATCGTTTTGTTCTTGATTGTCTTTTACATTTCAAACATAGTTTGAGCAGTAACCTAAGTCAAGAGGCCCATTCTTTGGCCATCTCTTATTATCACATTGATGAATCAGCTTCCTTTAGTATTCTTAGTGTTTCACTTTCCGTTCTTTAATGCGTGACACTTGCAAAGTAAAATGTTTATTTTGCAAAGGAATTTTCCCAACGAAACGTGTGCATATATATACTGTGTGTGCATGTCATTGTTTTGCAGGGATGAATGGAGACTGGTACACTGAGCTGATGTGTTCCCTGGAGACTGGCAGCAGACAGCTCTGCATTGTGAAGCAAAGGCAATTAAGGAAGTGGTTGTAAGAAAGGGAGGAAGAAGTGCACATGGATCCAAAAGCTTTGTAACAACTTCAGCATCGTGCCCTTTTCCCTTTTTTAATGAATTGAATATAGGTACGATGAAAACACGAGGCAGTGCAAGGGCAGGATCTCCTGAATTTTCCACATCACTGGTGACACAGTTTGTCAAACTGTCCACCAACTCAAACTAATCAATGCCTGGAATAAACATGTTGGAATAATTGATGGAGCTGTGTGTAGCAAAGTGGGAGAAAAAAAACCAAACTCCTCTTGCTGTACTTCAGATATTGCTGTCGTCACTGCTTTCCTCCTATTTCGGGAGTGTCAGCGTCACACTGCACCTGGATGCTGAGAATCGTTGTATTAATTGGAGTTGGGTGCATTTCTAAGAGAGGTGATATTAATATAACTGACTCATTACTGTCACATACTCTCATACATCCTTGGTACTTTTCTCCCGCCACAGCGTTGTTGAACACGTACACCTCAGCTGGTTAAGGAAAGACAAAGCCTCACGCCTGCATTTACTTGCGGTAATTGAAGGTATTGTGCTGGTATTGGTGTGACATGTCTTTGCAAATTAAATTAGGTATGTATGATTTTGTATGAAACACCATCATTTGTCCTGTTGCCTTTTGTCCCCCCCAAATAAAGCATGGTTAAACAAACCCATATATGTTCTATTATGGATATTATTTTAATACAATTCCGAGATAAGTGGCGTGCTTATTAATTTGAAAAGATTGCAATGCATCCATTTGAATATCATGCAATGTTAGACTCTTTATTTATGGCATTTGGCTTGTGCTGCTTGACAATACTGGCAAATTAGCTCACCTCGAATGGAAATGCTATCTTCCTACCTACCCAGAGCTGCCTGCTGAGGTCATCAGTATAGCATGCCGGTTAACAAAGGAAAAGCAAGCACAACATAGCAGTATGATATGTTGGAAAAAACACAGCCTGAACTAATCAAATGAAAATAACAGGCCAGCGTGCACCGGCATTGTTTAGGTGCATTGTGATTTGTGTCTTTTTTTCCCCTGTTGTGATGCGTTTAATGTGATGCTGGTGTATTACGACTGTCACGTTTTGCAGTGTGTGTGACCTTCACCAAAAAGAAACGTTACCCACTACACACATAGTCAACCTGCTGACTCATTCTGTACTACCACAGACGTCATTAATCCTCATTACGATGCAGGTTGCTTGGAATCTGCTCAGTTTTTTTTGATAAGTCTCTGTAGATAGCATCCCCACGGGTCTCAGCACATACGATGGATCTCTGGTGGTTTTTCCTGTGGGCTGATAGCAGGGGATGCAGCGCCCTACAATGCTGCAGTGAGAATGAACAATGAGGTCTCTGTTGTGATCTGACTGTTAATGTTTATTCCCTGTATTTATATGATTCAGCTGCTTTATGAGAACTCTAGCGGAGCTGCTTTGTTCTGCGTTGTTTCATTTAGCTCCACACAGCTAATTATTTCCTGTTTGATTCAGAATTATCACAGCTCACCGAGTAGTCTTGAAGGTTCAGGTTTCTGGAAGTTGATGAGTTGAGGAGGTTGTTCTCTTCCCTCCAAGTCTCATGTTACTTATTCAGTCCAGGAGCGGTCCGGCCTATTGTTTCAGAGATCTTGAGCCCTGCTGTTGGATGGATGAGAGCATTAGATACACTGGCTTAAATCTGGCATCAGGGTATCGTTACAGTGGTCATTACAGAGCTCATTTCCATTTCTCTTTCAGTTCATTTAGTTTTTTTTTTCTGTATGTGTTTCTAGATGTCAGTATTACGGACAGGGAACTGAAGGAGGATGCATAATTTAAAAACACGGTGCTGAGGATGTGGTTATAGTTAAAAAGAACTCAGTTAAATTGTGATTGTTTCCAGGTGCCACACGAAGGAAGTAAGGATTGGGTTACATTTTACAACCACAGTGAGCAACCCTTTGTTTGTTTTCTTATATTTCTGTGCTCTGAATTGCACGTTTTTTTCTGATATTTGATATTGCATTGCCATAACGGAACACTGACATATTGTTTGTTTCAAATTTACCAGAATAAATCATTATTTCTAACGCTAGACCTTTGGTTATATTCAGCACATTTCCAGCGCTTCCTCCTGATAGTCATATGGGTAAATATACAAAGTCTTGGCTCTGCATGCTGCTGCCATTTTACCATGAGCGGCACATTGTGATGCTGATCGTTCCTGACCATATTAACACAGAATCGACCCCAGGCTTGATATTTGTTAAGCTGCTCTTCTCATGACTGGTGTGGCCGGAGATGGAGATGGAGGCTGGCTACTCGGGGATGAAGGTCTGCATTAAGTGTTGCTGCTCTTCCACTTCCAAATTTGATCAGGCTGTCAAAGGAAAAACATGCATATATCTTCTTTTCTTAGCTTGTCGTTTGGTGTATTGATCAGGTAGAAAATACTGAATACTTTGATAGAAGAAATAACAGGAGCTGGATGACATGGATGTGACTCATAATGCCACGTCATTTCTTAAATCACATAGATAAGTGTGTCTAGGGTTGAACAGCATGTCTAATAGGTGGCAGATGAAAGTCAAATGATCCCCCAGCTAACACCAGAATATCTTTCTTGAGTGTTGGTTATTTGTGATCTTCTTCACCATCTTAGCTGGTGCATTGCAGCCTTTCTTGACTTAACACCGTAGCACCACCAGTGGTCCAATACCTGCCAGAGTGCTTTAAAGTGTTTAGAGCATAAACCTTCTATCATGGCCACCCCGTTCATGCTTTCCTTATACCAGAGGGTTGTATTTCTTTGACTGCTAGTGCTAAAAATTGCCTTAGCTTTCACTTTAACTGTTTTTCAGAGTGTAATGAGCACTACAGCTTCAAAAATCTACTAATGTGGCTACAGACTTGTAGTCATGTTGAATTCTGCAACTGCACAAAAACTTAATTCCTCCAAAAAGTCCAAATTGGAGTCCCAGTTGTACTTCATTGGTCCAGGCTCCCTTAACATTACACTGCTGAGGGAGATGACATGTTGGTTGGAGACACACTTTGATCCAGAGCCTTTAAGTGGATTCACAGAAGAGCTGCTTCTATTATAGCGCATTTGCTTTTGCACGCTTAAGTGAGAAAATATAAATCTAGAAAGCCATGTGTCCCTCTTGAGGGTGAAGATATTTTGCAGATTGCATATTCACTGATCAGGAGAAAACAAAAGTCACCTCTTAGAATCAGTTTTTAGGTGACTTGATTAATTTGGAGTAGCATGGTCAAGATGCCAAAAATCTGACTTCGATATGATGCCTGACAAAATATATCGATACCAAAACTAAAACCATAACACATCAACAACCTAAAACATCAAGGAAAATATTGGATTAAATGGATGAAGCGAACCATTAAACAACAGAATTGTTACTGTTTACCAATCACGTGTTTATACATTTTCATATTCACGGGCACGATGGAATTTTGTTATTCTCTAACCTGTCACTCTGACGTTTTTGAACAAATTGGTGCGTCACTCAGTAGAACGCGTTGGCTGCCTCGGCCTGCGCAGGTAAAACATCTTTTAAACATGAGCTTTGTGTTGTTTGTGGGCTCTCTCTGACTGTTGGCTGTAAGCAAAAATAATGACACATTTCAATTTGTCCGTCTACTTTTCCGACAATCCGCGGATGGTCGGCAACTTGAGTTCGTGCTGAAGTATGCTTATGAGAGAAGGAAAAAGCAGATGGCATGCCGACTATGCCTACAGGGAGTGGAAGCAGGGTGCAGCACACACACACTTGCCTTGCTGTCACACACTGAGGCAGCTCAGAGGAAATATGACCTCAATTAAAACACTGACATTCTTCCGGTACCGATAGAAATAAAATGAGATGTAATATCGTTTTTTTTAATGGAAGGGCATTGCAAACATTTACTTGTATTGGTACACTGTGCAACACCAATTTGCAGCATGCTTCACATCGTTCTTTTTGACATTGACTATTTTACACTCTTCCTGCAACCACCCTGAGATTTCCAGATTAAGAACATCAGGTCTCCAGTAAAAAGGCATTACAAAGGTGTATGGATTTGGTAAAAATGTGCACATTGTTGTTGAAACTGTTGAATGGTGTGCAATAGAAGCTTTCCAGAAGCCATTTGTCTTGCGTCTTAGACTGAGCATTACTCAAGATGTTCCTAAGCACTTAAATGCTGAAATAATTGCCGCTCAACAAAAGTACTGTTCTGTTTCATGAGAAGATATGTTGTCCTTCGATATGGGCTATCAGATGCACAATGAGCAGAACCAGTGAGTGATTGTAGTTTTACAAGCACGATGAGGTTACATTTCTACTTAAATGACATAGTTGACTAGGATTGATGGGAATGTTCTAACTGGACTGTATCGTGGTGCTTCCTGGATGACAGAATATTTTGAAATAGCTAGGTCTTATTTACAGCACCTCTTGGACTTGTTTTTGTGGTTTTCTGCTCATCCCACACTTTGGCACTGTAACTCTCAGTGCCTTTCCACTGTTTAAGATACAGACAACACTGCCAGGGAATAGAGTTGTACACCCTGAACTGAGCTGCATGAATGCATGCGTGTGCACACGTGCACGCTCACACATTTGTTGCGCATACAGTTGCATATGTTTGTGTGACACTGTAAACACAGTCTTGGTGAGACAGTTCGACACCAGCTCACCGTCACAGGCATGCAGACTCATCCTCAGACTGTAAACGCAGGATTACATAACAGGTGAAATCTCCTGGACCAGCTAATACAGATCCAAGTTCCACAGCAGGTTATCCAGCAGCTTTATACAACACTGTCAGTGGGGGAGGGGAAGGCCTATGGAATCCACATTCTTATATGATGTGTTGTGCTAAAGAGACACTGTGAAGAGAACACAAACTACTGAAAGGCCACAGGCATAAAGTGCATACTGCTGTTGGAATTTTTTCTCACAGGACTTTAAGCTGATGCCTAGACAAACTGATGTCTGAAATGTTTCATGCCTTTGCTCAGCTGTCTGCCAGTCTTGTTTTAAGATCGACTAACCAAGCTTTTGCAGCCTGATGAAGCATTTTTTCGTGGAACCTAATTGGTTTGGACAGTATTGTTAGGCTGTAGTGGCAAAGGGCAGTTCTGGAGTTTCATTTGTTGGTTTTATACTCTTTACTCTGTCAGATATGAGCACCTTTTTTTGAGATATCAGATATTCAGCTCGATTTGGGAGCAGTGCAAACTGGGCCAACGCCCAGCATCTCACATTGTGATAACAATCACACATGAGAGAAGGAGATGCCAGAGATGCCTTACCTACCTAACTGAGCATACTGTTCTAGTTACACACATAGGTCATGCTCTAATCACTGGTTTTTGTGTGTAATTATGTATATAATAACGGAATGAATACATGATTTATGTGGCTCAGGATTCTTTGTAGTGAATGCAAATGCAAAATTGTAGTTTGCTTAAATCAGTTTCACAAAGTAGCCACTGCTGCTTGCTCTTTTTTGACGGAAACCGGGTGGTTTCTCTCAAAAAAGCAGGAAAAACAGGAAAGTGGTTGGTTTCCAAGCTTGCTGCAAGCAACAAAACTCTGCTGATTCTGTTATTACTTCATGCTGATCCTTCCCAAAAGAGCTCTGACGTTGTAGTTTTTCATTTGTGCTGCCTTGTGCAAACGGCAGAGTCAAGCCTATTGCCTCGACCCTCTAAAATATTGTCCTGTGTAGACATAAGTCAGAATCAAAAGTGTGAGTTGCAGTGTTTTATATTTAATTTTTCACTTGCATTCAGCATTTTTTTCTTCTCTGTGCATATTTCATTTGCTTCTTTTGCCTGATGCGACTTGGCCTTTGACCACTAACCAAGGAATTATTTGCTGTATTACCCTAGAGTAAAGTCTTTGATTTCGTAGTTGGTAAGTGCCTCTGCACCAGAGGAAAATGAAACACAGATGACAGAGGAACTATCTCATTATGCATATTTTCTCTAGTACATCATCTTCCCTTTCATGGCCTCCTGTTTGCGTCATTTTAGTTATTTCAAAGTCAACTTTTACAAACTGGCCTCACAAGATGCTTTCTGTGAGTTCAGCAGGGAGTCACCAAAAGTGGCAACATGTAAACTTCTTGGGGCAGTTGACTGGCGTTGTCTTAATTCTGTGTTTATTCCAAAATAAAGGTCAAAGTCTTTCGGCTTTTGTTCAGCTCAACCAAGTGCAGCTTGTTCAAAGTCGCAGAAAATCCTGTTTTCAATTTCTTGGCTGGATTTGAAGATAGGGGTGGAGCTGTGCAGGCACCAGAGAATGTGAAAGGATGATGTAAACTCACACTGGTTTCCCAAATAAGCCATTTGAGACACGGTACATGTAACATTGCTGGCTTTGTCAAGCCTCCTTATGGCTCCATTCAGACATGACAGCACAGTTACAGAAAAAGCTGCGCGATGGTGCAATATTTGTCACCCGGTGTGTGAGAAGAGGCTGAGAACAGAAAGAAATAGACAAAGCAGGGTGTTATAAATAGGAAGAAGAATCAATTCTCTCCCAGGCTGCAGCGCTGATTTATAAACTTTTTTGGGAAGCATGTCACCACTTCTAATAGTGAACTGTTAAAACGTTTTGTATCAGTTTTATCGTTTGTTGTTATCTGAGATCTGCAAACTGTTTTTTTATCACCTGACTGTACATTTTTGGTCATTTTTGGTGACCTCTAGAGAGGTTTTTGGCGCTGGCTAAAAAGATTTTAGTCATCAGCAAAATTTTAAGCATTAGGGAAAAACAACAACAAAAAAACTGTGTTATTTAATCAAACACAATAGATATTTTTGTTCCTCAGATGATCAGAGCTGTAATCAAAGTGCATAGATTTCTGTCCAGTAATGTAACACAGACAAATTCCCTTTTTAAAGACCAATTCTATTTGCTGTTGTGTGTAGTCACCCCTCCAAAGGCCCATTTAGAGCCAGAAAAAACCATGCTAAGTTTATTCCTACTTGCTCAAATAATTTATTTAAAGTGTTTTACTGAATGCTCATTAGTTTATCCACATATGAATGAACATTTGACGTATCACACATAGAGAGGCTGAAGGTCGGGTCATTATAGTAACTTTAAAATCAAAAAATCCTCTTTTACTGTGGTTGCACCACAGATTTAACCCTTTCAAGGGCACCCATTGAAATACTTGGAAATTAAACATTTAAACCCTGGAGTGTTATAAGTGGACATTTTTTCATTTTTGACTTTTTAAAAAAGTTTCAGATTTAGGGTGCAAATCAAAGTCAAAGCAGTTACCAAAAAAAAAAATCCAAGATAAAATATTGTAAAAAAAAAAAAAAAACACATATAAAGATGAAGGGACATTTCTTTCCCAATCAAACTTATAGAACTTATGTTAAAATATCATTGTGGCTCACTTGTGATTGGTCAGAGGCCATAGTGGTGATGTAGCCTGGCCTTTGCTGATTGGCTGGATGAAGTCATTTAGCCATTTTGAAAGCCCGCAGAAGTTACCATGTTGGGTTCCTTGCCTGATAAAGGGTTAAATTTGTATTTAATAGAGGGATCTGATCTGTGAAGAACTTTGTCAGCTCTGTTTTTGAGCAGCTTTTGTGTGTAAGAGTTTACCATTGAGACGATACATTTATCACAGTCATCTGAGAGACGGTACAAGATGTGCTTCTCTTTCTGTTCCGCCTTGCACTGCTGTTCTCTTTATGACATTCAGACTTGTTCCATGTTGAAAGGGATTTGTAAATATTACTAATTGTAGTAAGATTCCTGTCATGACCAGTGTAGTTGTTGAGATTTGAGACTGTCAGATTCATTTAAAGGGCTGCATGTCTCTAAAGGGCTATAGATTCTTGTGACTGCAGATAGCAACTGGTGCTTCAGGGCCGTTACAAAGACAACAACAGCACCTCCCCCTCTCCCACCACCTCAACCAACTTGTCAGCTTTGACCATGCCCTTGGGTTTCTTCACCCTTTATTATTTTTTCTGACAGCAGTGTTATCCATCTTCTAAATATACTGCAGTATATGCACATCTTGAACTTTGTCTTGTAGTCTGTTTGCACCTAATGATGATCAAACATTAAGTGGAAAAAAACATGTACACAGTAACAGTAGTTAGGATAGTGTGAGATAACAGGCGTCCTTACTCTCTACCCTGACATTTGCTTTCATGCAAAATTATAAACCCATTAGGTCATTTAATACATTATTCAATGCATTACAAGTGGTTAGTTTTCACACAGATGTCCACAGGAGCTTCCGTGCAAGCTACACTAGAAATGACAAATAAGGATGGAATGAGGGTGTATGCCATGAAAAAATAAAAAGGAGAATAGTAGTCTTGCTCAATTAAGCAACATTTTCTTTATGAAAAGGTGTTGTTCACTCATGTTAGAGGGATTTTTTTTAGGAAAAACACCAAAGTTTTTAAGGCTGAGTGCTTGAACTTAGGGCTTTAAAGGCTGTGGTTACAATTAAGATGTATTATTTCAAATGAAAGTATATTATTTTTTCAGATCTATCTGATCTGAAAAATAAGATGGAGTTTATCTGTAATAAATTTGCCGTAACGAACAGCAAAGCAACTCTCAAGAATTCAACAATATGCTGCAATTAACAGTTGCTTTATTATTGATGTATATATGTGTTTTGTTCATTACTTGATTAAAATGCAAACATAATTAAAATGTCACACATAATGACAATTCATTAGTGTGTTTTTGTCTTTAAAGTGGTTTTTCTTACAAATCCAGCCAACACTTCAACAACGATTTAGCAAGCGGATGCAAGGGTGGCGCAGTTGGTTAGCACCGTTGCCTCGCAGCTAGAAGGTTGCCGGTTCGCGTCCCAGTGGGGCCACCGGGATCTTTCTGAGTGGATTTTGCATGTGGGTGCTTTTCGGGTTCTCTGGCTTCCTCCCACACAGTCGAAAAACATGTTGAGGTTAACTGGTGATTCTAAATTGTCCGTAGGTGTGAATGTGAGTGTGCTTGGTTGTCTGTCTCTAAGTGTAGCCCTGTGATAGACTGGTGACCTGTCCAGGGTGTCCCCAGCCTTCGCCCTAAGTCAGCTGGGATAGACTCCAGCCCTAGTGAGGATTAAGCGGTGTATAGATAATGGATGGATGGACATTTAGCAAGCTTACGTAGCTTCCACCAAACTGTGATCACTAATGGAGTTAAGTCATGCAAAGGCACTCGACTAATAAACTCTTGGCCACACCAGTACAAGGCTGCTGTTGCAGCATAACCCCTGAATGTCTTGAGGTGAGCAAAGTGTGTGTGTGATTGCTTATGACTTGTAACTTTTTTTTTTTTTAAGAGGAAGTATGTGTTATTTATTGTTAAATCATAAATTATCTGCACTTGCTTCGAGGTGGTAATAAAAAGTAAATGGGATGCTTTATGATGGATCTGTGCAGGATCTCATTATACCTGCGAGGTGCTCTGCACACTGCAGTTTCACAGCTCAGGCCATATATCACTGTGACCTCTGACCTCAGATGCCAGCACAGCGGAGGTGAACGTTGAGATTCTTTCTCCTCTGCAATCCCCCCCAGCTTCACTACAGTATGTAGGCCACTGTATTATGTGTTGCTCTGTGCTCCCCTCCTTCGTGTGTAGTTGAGAAACAGTGATGTCATTCTGCAGTCCAACCCTGTTGTCATTCTGTGAAAGCAGCTCCTTTTGACTTTGAGTGGGTCGCTTTGTCCTTTGTTCCGCGGAGGTGGCCTAAATGAGTTTGTGGGTTTCCTGGAAGAACAGTGAGGCGACATCTTTCATCCTTGAATACCAGCACACAATGATTCCCTTTATTTTAAACAACCCACGATGTTATAGCACACACATTTGTTCCTGTGTTCAATAACCTGCCTGCCTGGTTGCTGTTATGATAGGGATAGCTCAAGCTGTACATTCTTGGCATAATTTTCTTGTCAGTGTCGAAAGGTGAAGGAAAAAAAAAGGATGATGCTCTGTGTTAGAGTGAGGTGGTTATATTTGAGATGTATTGACAAGGCAGATGGGCCTCGGACCCATTTGCAGCATCGATGTCACCCCGAGCTTTACGTTTTTAAATTCACCATCTGCTAATCAATGTTCAGTTTAACATACCTGACTCGCTTGTATGGATGCTAGAACAAGATTACAAAGTAAAATTTTTAAAGTTATGATCAAGTTGGACAAATGTAGTGAGACAGATGTGACAGGATCAGACCTGCTAACGGTATGTTGTCTGCTCTGACCAGCGTGTATGCCCTTGTGACAGCTTATGCCAAGGAGACATCATTTTTGTTGGGTTTCCTCCCACATGTCCATATATATGGCAGATATATCTTTAATACCTGGATGGAATTTCCTCTAATTTGGCACTGATGCTCCCTTGAACTCAAGGATTAACTGATTATATTTTGAAGGCCAAAGGTCACGACCACTATGGCCTCACAAAACACACTTTTGGCCATAACTCCAAAATTGATATGTTAGTTATGACACAATTTCCCTCAAATGTATAATGGGATGAAATTAGACATTAACAGAATTTTATATCAGAAAAATCAAAGGTCAAGCCTGGACAGATGTGGATATAAACTGCACCTTGACTGGTTGGTGGAGGCGTGCTATTGTGAGGCTTTAATTGTAGTTTTTTTTTTAGGTGGCTAAGGAAAAGAGAAAGCTCTCTTTCTTTTCCTCTTTCTTGCTTTGCAACACACTTGATCAGCAAAACTAAGTGCTGCTGCTGCTGTTGTTGTTGTTGTTGTTGTTGTGCTCTGCTGAGGTTGCAAAACAGAACAGGATGGTCTGCTGTTTGCAGGTTGCATATGTCGTGGCTCTGTGAGACTGAGTACTGTTGTCACACACGGAACAGTTGACCAGTTTACTGTTGTGCTTGTATACGATAGGGATGTCTGACCTCACGTAACATGACCTGTCCAGAGGGTCATTTTTTAAATATAATATGACAGTACACACCTAAGGCTTCAGAATATTTTAATTCAATCCTTTTCTCTGAGTAATACATTTTAATTTTGTGATTCACTTCAATGTCATGTTGTAGCCTTTGTATAGCCTCCAAACATCAGCACAACAACAGCATCACTGAATTTGGAACATCACTCCTTGGGCTACTTTTACTCAACTCATTATCCAGTGCTATTGGTCCCCGAGCGCTCAGAAGGCCTCATTCCTGGTCCCTGTGCGCTGTCCTCGGAGAGCAAACCTCATGTTTTGTTTCATTTTTTTTTTCTAGCAACACCATATAATTACACAAGTCTCTACTTCTGTCCATGGAGAACCCTACGGCAGATCTAATGCCTTACCTTTCCGTCTGAAGTTTATTTTCCCAAACTTTTTTGGCTGTGCTGCTCCAAATGATTATTCTGCTCTCTGTCCAACAGACCAGATAGTATTTTGGACAAAGCTGGTTTAGTTTTAGGCATCATGCCCCAGTCTTCCGTTGGCCCTATTCAGCATCCAGTCTGTCAAGTCAGACCACCTGCGCTTTGTAATTGTGCTGAGCACTGGGAAATGCTTTTCTTTAGTTTCAGTTGGGCCAGGTGGTGTTTCAGCACAAGTCCTCTGCTTCATGTGGCACAGCAGTGATCTCTGACAAGTCAATTAAGGCAGACAGTCCTCACAGGATGGTGGGAGTTGGAACTGAATAGAAGCAATAACTGTAAACTGAAAGCTAAGCATTTAGTGACAGTTGGAGCTGGACTCATCATTAAATTATAACTACAGCCATTGCTTGTGAAGTCAGTGCAGCTACTTTTTGTGTTTTGCAAACAGTATGTTGTGCCAATTTTGCTGCAACTGCTGGAGGAGGAGCAGTTAGACAAGCAGACCGGCTACTTGATCTGTTAAATACCTTTATTTTGTCCACCCAAAAATGCAACACTCATGGTGAATAGGTGCTTATGATTTCAGGATGGAGTTTGCACATCATGTTGCTCTCAGATTTTATTTGTGTCTTTAAATTATGAGTCTTGCACTATTTTTTGTATCTTGCTGACTTCTCACATTTGTTGCATTGGATATTAAGCAGAGTGTTGCTGAGTAAGATCAAACATAACCAGTGCATTTATCTGTCTAGATAAGGCAATGAAACGTCAACAAAGCTTCATGTTATCTCTCTTGTTTGTGTTTACAGGAAGAAGTCCTTTCTGTTCTCCGCCCTCTACGCTGCCTGTATCCTGGGGGGCCGCCATGTCATGAAACAGAGGGAGAAGTTTGAGTTGAGGAAACCGCTGGTGCTATGGTCACTCACACTTGCTGCATTCAGGTGAGAGAGTTAAGGAGCAATTAATAATCCATTGTAAAAGTGTCACATTTTAATATGCTGTTGTCTCATTTCTTATTTACAATATAAAGTCCTGCACCTCTGTGGGAACTTCACAACCATGACTAGAAGTCAAAAATGTATTTTGTAGTATAAAAAAATTAAAGGAAAAGAACAAAAGTTGAATTTCTTTGATTATTTTACTAAAATTGATAAAAACTGGAAGTATAACATTTTTCAAAATGCCCAAAAGTGTTGCTAATACTAGAAAAAGTCACAGATAGCCCAAGAAGCATTCTTACATTTTTTATTTTTTTGTAGAATCTAGTTTGAACAAAAGTCTTTTTGCCAGAGTTTAAATTATACTTGTTGAATAAAGTGATTTAGCTGAAATATCACAATTTTAAACTTAGACGTGGTGAAGTTTTCTGACAAAACGACACATCACCAATGAAGTGTTGAAGGTCCATTTCAAAGTGGAAAAGCTGAAATATTCTGTTTTTACAGTCTCTGGCACTGATAAATTACAGAATTTTGGAAAGATAAATACCTTTCTAACCCGCTGGTGGATTTTAGAGTTAATCAGTTATTTGTCAAATGAATGACATTATATTACTAATAAATCTCCTGCCTCCCATATAATTTACAAACATCTTTCAACATTTTTCTACTTTTAATTAAATATTTTCTGCAGGTCAAGTAACGCCGTAGGCAGGCAGTTGATTTAATGTCATATTTGTGCCATGTCATGGCTGTGATGTCACTTGGATCTGTATTTGTCCAAATTTGCTTTCATTCACTTCATCCCTGTGGTTGTCCTTTTTTTTTTTTCAGCACAGGGATTGATTTAGACCTACAGTTTGCTTTAATTTCTGTACAGTATGCCATTTCTCTACTAGTGCAGAATGAATTTATTGCTTTAGACACAACCAGCAACAGAGAGAAACAGGTGATGTGCTGTTATGGATCCATAGAATGTCTTTTAACGTCCTCACTTGGGAGGTGATTAAAAACCGAATGTGTTTGGGAACTGGAAATAAATAGATCATTTACATGCCAGTATTGCTTCATATTGTAACACATCATTAAACCTGCAGCTGGTGCCAACACACCTGGCATGGACTTTATACCTGTACAGTATGGACAGTGTGGTGTACACGCTGTAGACCGTTGTATGTAAACATATGAAACATAGTAGTCATGTGAACATCCACAAATCCTCAGTGGAATAGGTGCTACATACGAAAACAACTATGATGCAACAAGTAGCTATACCTGTTTGCTGTACCTGTTGTCTCTGTCTATGCAGTATATTTGGTGCCATCCGTACTGGGAGTTACATGATGTACATCCTGATGACGAAAGGGCTTAAACAGTCAGTTTGTGACCAGAGTTTCTACAATGGGCCTGTCAGCAAGTTCTGGGCATACGCCTTTGTACTTAGTAAAGCACCAGAACTGGGTAAGTCAAGTCCTCCTTATGTCATGCCTATTATTGTCTGTGCAGTGGCTGTAATATGTTGTAATCCATAAAGCATTTTGTCCAGGTACATTAATAGATAAGCAGGTCAAGTTTGGTTTTGGATTCATTTCAGTGTCATAAATTTGTGCTCATTACTGATAATGCTTGCAGATAGCCAAGACTGAATGCTACAGAATGCCAGAAGTGCATTTCTGAACTGTGATTACAAGAATTCGTTAGTCCATGACTATCGTTGGTGGTAGTACTGTCCAGTGTTAAAAGAGTAAAATATCAGTTTTCCTGGTTTTCATTTGTACAAGTCTAGAGACTCAGCATTGTTTTAATTTTATGACTTTCATCTTTTGATACCACTGAACAACATATCTTTATCTTCACCAGTGAAATGTAAAATAATAACCCAAAGGAATCAGAGGAACTTTAAAGTTTCCCTAAAATGATCAGTTTTGAGGACCTGTTTTCATGTTTGTCCATCCTCCTGGTGGTGAACTCCAGGCCTAAACCAAGAGCTGTTGTTCCTCTCAGTGGGAGGTGATGGTGGCAGGCACTCATTACCCCTGTTCTCTGTCTGGTTGTTGGCCAAACCAGAAAGTCTGTCAAGGCTGAAACCCATAGACTGGACAGTCACTTTGTATTCACAAAGCCCAGACTCACAGATTTACATACAGTAAACAATAAGGCTGGACTAATTTAAGAAAATACAATAGTGTATATTGAAATCTTTGCATAAATTGAAAAAATGAAAACGTAGGCCAAGCTGGCATAACAGTAACACAGCAAATAAAGTTACTTAGATCCTTAAGCAGTTTTCAGAAATATTATCACTGAAAAGCAATTTGAAAACGTGGCAACCTCTTATATAAAAGTATATCATTGCCACTTGTATTTCTGTTTGTTATTAGTTTGGCATCCTGCTAATATGCCAAAGGTTTCAGTGCTACTCTGTGTCCCAACAGCTTGCTGGTTTAACACGGTTCGTTTAGCTTTTATTTTCTGCATAACTGAGTGCAACTTGAATCACAGCCAGCTATTGTGAATGGGTAAATGATAACCAAATTCCTTTTTTGTACTCTCAACTTATCCGCTGTCCACTTCTTCTATCCTTTCTGCAGGTGACACTCTCTTCATTGTCTTGAGGAAACAGAAGCTCATTTTCCTCCACTGGTACCACCACATCACCGTGCTGCTCTACTCCTGGTATTCATACAAAGACATGGTGGCTGGCGGCGGATGGTTCATGACCATGAACTATTTGGTCCACGCCGTCATGTACTCTTACTACGCCTTGCGAGCGGCCGGCTTCAAGCTGTCGCGCAAGTTCGCCATGTTCATCACACTGACCCAGATCACCCAGATGCTGATGGGCTGTGTGGTCAACTACCTGGTGTACTCGTGGATGCAGCAGGGCCAGGAGTGTCCATCCCACATGCAGAACATTGTGTGGTCCTCCCTCATGTACCTCAGCTACTTTGTGCTCTTTGTCCAGTTCTTTTTTGAAGCCTACTTCGGCAAGTCCAGATCATCGGCTGCGGCTGTCACCAAGAAAAGCGAGTAAAAAGAAAATGCCATAAGTATGCGAAGAAGGGAGATGATGGAAAAAAAGGGAGTTGGAAATGGATAGCGGGGACCAGTGGCTTGAGAGATGAATGGGCATGGATGACAGAGGGGTGGCACGGAGGCCGGGGAAGTGGGAGTATAGTCGGGGTGGGAGGGTCATGAAATGGTTGGTGTTTGTGCTTGAGCATTACTACTAATGTGCAGATCTAAAAAACCTCATTGGAGGTAATGTCTCCCTTGGGGGATGCTGAGGATGCAGCGCCACCATAATCAAAAGCCATCATAAGTTGTCCACCTGAGGTTTAAAAGCCCCCTTTTTGAATTCACATTCAATAGTTTTTAAAACCTAAAAGATAATAAAAGGATAAAATTTTAGATTTACATCTGCCACAAACATAAGTTTACTTATTATTGAAACAAAAACACAAAAGAAGGTACATATGAAGATGGATGGAGTCAGCATTAACGTGAACCATCCAAGTATGTTTTTGTCTGTCTGTTGTCAGTGTTTTGTTGTTTTGATTTGATCTGTCAAAGAAAAAGTTTGACACACTGGTGAGTGAATGAGGCTGAAGTGTTGGTGGTTGGTGTGACCTGATGGGGTGAACGGCACTGTATCGTCTGTGTCTTACATTGCAAAATGCGATATTTTTCTCAGGTCTTAGGTTATCTCTTTCTTAATATAATATGCATATCAAGACAAAGTAGACATGTTTAACATCTGCACCAGTTTACAGTATGGCTGAATTTCATCTAGAATGGCTGCGTAATTGAAAAGAAGCATGAATGAAGCTGACTGGACTGAATGACTGAGATGATCACACTGCTCCTGGCCATGATGGGAAACAGATGCTGACAGTGCCCTGCTTCACCACGTGTCATGAACCTCGCTAAAGTTGCCGACCACACTTGGAAAATGACTTGCCATTGATTTCCAAACACTTCTTTGTGTTGAAGGGTCCCTACCAGTGAAGAAAAACCAGTCTGTTGGACACAGAAGGCTTAAATGGAGGACAAACATATTTATGTTTAGCAAAAAGAAAAAAGAAAAAATCAAACATGCAAATTGTCAAAATCTGCTGTATTGAAAAAAAATAGTATGTATCCTTAATGGTGTCTGTTGTGCTATTGTGCATTTGCACTGTGTCAATGTCAAAACAAGCAGTTGTTGCTGAAAAACTTAACGTATGAACAAAGAGTGCAAAAATGTGACATGCCTATGGTGTTTATTTTTTTTTTTTGTCTCAGCTGCAACATCCTGGCATTGCATACACATAACCATGTTTTTGGTGCTGAACCTGAAAAGCCATTTTAAAGGAGCAGTGTGCAGGATTTAGTGGCATCTAGTGGTGAGGTTGCAGATTTTAACCAGCTCCCTCATCATTGGGAAAACTGACGGTGGTCCTACTTTAACACAAACACACTAAAGGCCCTCTCTGGGTGTCGTGTTTGATTTGTATGTTCTGAGCTTTTGTAGAAACTCGGCCGTGCGACACGTGAGAGCACCTGGTCCCTTAAGGGCTCATTCTACGCTGAGGCAAACACAATGAGACGCAGTTACAGGCGATGAAAACACAAGTATGAAGACTATGTTCTGCAAACAGATCTCCCTAAATCATACACACTGGTCCTCTAAGGGCTACTTGGCATTTTTACAAGTGACAATATTCAGAAGGGTCAGAGGATCATCACTTTTAGATATCCAGTACATGTGCTCATCAGTTTCAATGACTAGACAGTTTGCTTGCATGCATGCAAAACTTTATTCAGTGTAGCAGCAATGTTACAGTGTACAATGTACATACCTGACTGCTCCAGCTTATCAGGGATTCTGCTTTTGGTTCCACCTGTGTCATTGAGGTAAACGTGTATCAACACTGGATACAAGTGGCTGGCGGCAGGTATGAACAGCATACATGACTGGAGTGACTCATCCAATAAAACATTCCACAGTTACTACTGGACCTGCATTCAAAACTGTTCACATCCACTGTACTGGCCTCCCCCTAGAGGTACTGTTGTGCAATAAAGCTTAATCATTGAGACTAACGTTTGTGCAAAAACTGTTAAGTGGGCAGATCCTTCACTTTGAGTATGAACAATATACATTTAATGTGTAAAAACGAGGCTCTTTGCTCTCTTTTGTTTATTCTGGCACCTTGGTCAGTAACTCAGTTCTTATAATTCATTGTTGAAGGCATTTCCATAAGTCAAGAGTTTTTCTTTTAAAATAGTTAATCATGGATGCCATTAAAATGCTGTTCTTTAGTCTGTGCATTTGAGATGAGCTCATAACTTAAAGAATTAAATACAACTTTACTTTTTCAGTCGCTTCACTCAGATCCAAGATGAAACATGTATAGAAAATGAAACCGTGAAGAAAGCTGTTTTATTACATATGAAGCTATTGCAAAAGCTCACATAACGGGTTATTCATTAAGATTAAATATGTATTATTAATAGTGCAAAGTAATCAGTGACATTAAAGACCCCATCTGGTGGAGATCAAGTTTCCAAGTGTTAACATGTCCATGTAGTATTTTTTTTTATATGCTTGAAGACAAGCCATCAGTGAAACAGGAAGTCAATTGGCTGAATATTTCTACCTTAAAACTGCAATGGCCCAGTGACCATCTCAAAAACACAGATTCAGACTTCTGGGGTTTCATACAAAGCAAACCTAACTGACTGATCCTGTCAGTTTTAATGGGTGGGGATGTCTATTATCCTTCTTAAGAACTGATTTCTGGTTTGAATGGCAGCATTTTGCCAACTATACAACTTCCCATTGTGTAGTTTGACCTTGTTTGAACAGACTGATAGGTGAGCTGGTGTGCTGGAGCTGCAGCCGGGTGGCCGGAGAGAGTCATGGGGACTTCTTAGGGTGTAGATTTACATCTGAGCAATTTTAACGCCAGAGAGTATTATTTTCATGGAAAAAGAATAAATATTAAATATAAATAAAAAGTGATTGACTTTGAAAATATCCTTGACTCAATGACAGAAATGAAAAATCCAGTGTTAAAGTAAAAACTGGTTGAATAAATTGCTTGAAATGGAGGCCCAATTCATTATAGCACAATTATGATTACAAATAAATAAAAATACATGTAGTAGCTTTAGCAGCAGACTGTACAGGCATGATTAGCTGAACCTAGTGTGCTGGAGGTGAACCTCCTCTTGTTGAATAATGCGTCACTTTCCCACCTACTGTGAAAAAAATTGGCTGTAAGTTGTTCCCACTACATATGGAAGTCTGAAGAATCCGAAAACTGCTTCACAATTACGGTAAGTGTGAAATAATGTTTGTCAACATTTGAGTTGTTAATGAAACTGAAGACTGGCTAGCTAGCTACCTAGCTAGCTAGCTAACTTTAGCCGCACCCATTACTGCAGGTCGCCTGAGATTTGAATTTACTTACATTTTGAGGTCTCACTGTGTGTTGGAAATTGATAAACCTAAAAAAAGAAAGAAAGAAAATGCCACAAGTTTGGCAAAAGTTGCGTATAATGTTTTAGTTGGGTTTAAAATGCTAAGTTAAATTAACCACAGCTGAAGTTAGCCTAGCTGAGAAGGTTACTTATTAGCTTCAGCCAAGAAATGCTCAATGAAATTACAAAGACAGTAACTCAGGAAGAAAGGTACGATCTCCAAATGTGACCCTTTAATATGTTATAAATAACTTTAATATCAGTAGCATGACTGACAGTATAACGCTTCTAGTCCACAGTTATAGCATTAATTTATAAAGTCAGGTGCATTTGTTCATAAGAGCCTGGAGAAGTCCACACAGGTTTTCATTGTTCTCAGTTGCTTATGTTTCTTCTTGTAATCACAGACTGACTTGATGATGTTGAGCTCAGGGCTCTGTTTGGACTTCATTCTACTGAAGGTTGTTATATGACTCTGGCTCTGTATTTGGGATGGTTTTCATGCTGAAAAATAGATTTCAGATCAGATGGTTTCCTGATGACGCTGTGTGAAGGATAAGAATCTAAACTGCCTTTGAGTTAATCACACACACTGGTGCCTCTTTTCTTTCAATTTGGTTTGAGTGTAGACTTGTGCGTGTGGATAAATATGAATCTGACAATTCATCACAAATGTGACATATTGTTTTTTATTATTTAAAGCTTAAATTTGGTATCAAAATGACAATAACATGGTCCTGCAGCATGTATAATAAGATAAGATAAGATAAGATAAGATATGCCTTTATTTATCTCACAGTTGAGAAATTCAAATCGTTGGTAGCAGCATTCAACAGAGGTACACATATACGAGACAGGAAAAAATAAAAAATAAAAAATGTACATATAAATTTAAGAAATAGTGCAAGCAAGGAGAGTAGTGCAAAACAGAATATGAAAAATGTCATACATTGTAGTCTTGAGGGCATTCATTTTTATTTTTATAAGTATTTAACTTTAGCCCTTTCTTATTGTGATTTGGTGTTTTCTTTTTTGCTTCTGTATCGCAATAATTTTCCAGGTCTGGGATAAATAAAGTACTTCTATTCTATTCTATTCTATTCTATTGTATTAATAAACCACTTTCAGGATACACATGGAGGCCATGTTCCACTCATGTCGTCACAGTTAACAACACGGCTCAACAGGTAATTGATTTCAAAACGAAATCGCAGTTTGAAATGATTGCAATTAGCAAATCACAAAGGATGCAATTGAGGATGTATTCTATGCAGCCTGTCTCACCCTGGGCTTGAACTCTCCCATCATTGGCTTTACAAATCTCTGCTTGCTCTGTGTGACAGTCAGGCTTTTGATGGTGACTCATGTTGTGAATGTTGAACTGAAGCTTCACTTTAGGAAAATATTGCAAATCAAATCACAATATCTGGCAGAAAAAGTCTCAATGCAATACTTTACCCAAACTGTTCAGCACTAGTAAGCCAGTAATGATGGATGTTGTTGGGAAGTGGATTCAGGTGGTGTTGGTGTGCATGGAGGGAGTTCAAAAATATTACATGTAAAAATGTTTTGATTTTATACAGATGCAGAAAGTCGTGCTGATTTGTGAAAGCTTTTGCACAGTTTCCATTTCAACTGACAATTTATGCAGATTATATTGCAATAATTATCTACTGCAAGTGGGCTTTGGAATTGATTTTTTTTTGTCATACAGTATCTGTATAATAATATAATTTTAGAATGCATTACAATTTAAAAAGGGAAATAAGTGGCAGGTTGGCAGACGTTCTTCACAGTTGTTTCTGCACAAAGGGCTGTAGATCCATTAGGTATTGTATGTCTGAGATGCTCACTGAGTAACACTATTTGAATTTGCAAGAAAGGCTCGATTCGAGGCCAACTGCACACCTTTTCTGGTCTGAATTAGGTTGCATGCATTTTATTTTCCACTCTTTTGTTGACTGCCGTGATGTATTCTGATCTGTCCCACCAAAAGGTTAAGACTCAGGCGACCTTGTCCAACATAGACAGCTGCAGTCTAAGTGACTGTGCTGACGTATTTAGATATGTGCAACACTGCCAAGAGGTGCATTACTGTTCTGTGTCCTCTTAACTATGTAAATCAAAGTGTGAATTGATTTTTGTGTGAACTGAGCAGTCATCAGTGTTTTATTAGTCTGCCTGAAGCATGTTCACTCCTCTCAGTGGAGACCTGATTGCACACAACGGCCAATGACTTTCTTTTGTTTATGTTGTTTTTATGTGGAACAAAAATAGGATAAAGCATCTGCCCCATAGTAAAGCTGTTCACCCAGCAGTCAGTGTGATTGCTGCTGCTGATAATCGTCCCTATACCTCTGACAGTTTGTCAAAGTTGACCCATGACAGTGTTTTTTTTAAATACATTATCGCCATCTAGTGGAACAAAGACGGTCCAACCACAAAGCTGAAAATATGAAAATTTAGTTTTTTTTAAAAAATTGAGTCGCTCAAGCTGCAACAAAAAAGGCATGACAACTGAACATTTTCATTTTATTTAAGCATTTCTGGGGGAATCATAGTTACAACCATTCTGATAAAGTGCTTCAATAGTTTTGATTTTGAATTTTAAGTTAAATAAAAATTGTAATTATATATGTATTTATACCAAGGTAGGTACAGTTTGTTTGTTTAATTCATTAATTGGATTCATTTGACATAAATCTATTGTAATGCATCTTCTTTATGATGGTGAAGTTTGAACATTAACAAAACAAGTTATGTATTTATGTTGTGATAAGGGTGACATTCATTGATTTAAAAAAAAAAAGTTGCCACTTCAGGGAATACAGATTTTGGGCTTTGAGACGTTGTGCTCCAACTGTTCTTATCTACTTGCCCTCTGGAGACGAAACCACCAAGGGAGCTCCCCAGGTTTGGGTCTTTTGCTTCTCTATGGTGCACCCATAGATTCTGGCTCATGTGTCTATGTCCAATACGTGTATTAGACCTCCCTCCCCTTTTGATTTTAAATCTGCTCAAATCCTCACAAACCAGTGTTACTCTGTCCTGCTCAAGAGCTGAAGGGACCAAATACTGACCTGAAGGATCAGAGCAAAGCCTTTGAGTGGGTAGCTAATTCCCTCTTTAGCCCTCATCAGCTGTCCTCTGGGCTGGAATGGAGACATGAGCGATAAGACAAAGCTAGACCCATCTGGCAGGAAAACACAAAATAAGCTAATGGAGAAGAAGTGAAAGTAGTGTTGTCATTTGTGCAAGTTTTTTCATTTTTTTGGTAACTTTTTTTTGTTTTCCCGTCTTCTATTTTTCCTTTATCGTTGTAGTGGAGTTCTTTCTTTAAATTGAATTACTTTTTAAACAAATAACGGTCATTAAATTACCTTGAGTTTATGTTTTTTGTGATGATCCGTTGGCACATTTAACCACTAACTCAACCCCTTTCATTATTAAATATTTGGAGACAAAAATGACTCATAAATGTCGGCAGCAAATGACTTGAGAAGATCATTGTGTGAAGATGGTACTCTTCAAACTACTACTGAGTTCTCTTTCTTTTTGTGAGCGTTGCACTTTGGACGTTTGCCTTTTGTTACATATTGTAAAGTCATATTATGATGGTTGTCCAGTCCTCTAATTTGTGATCACTGATTGATTTTTAAATTTTCCCACTGATTAGTCTTGAGCAGACTTTTGATTTTGTCCATAGAAAATGTTAATGTGCTAGCTATCAAAAATGTTACTTCAAAATCAGTTGTCTGCAACAGCAGTTGTGTGGAAGTTCATTTAAATTCAATTGATTTGCTAACACTAGCAAGTAAGTAGTTTACAATATCAGTCATCGGTGTTAAAATTTTCAGGCAGTACTTTGAATAAGAATAATGAAGACCTGTGTGCATCTACTCTAGAAGCCATGCCTTAGCCTACAGTAACTGGATGACTGGGACATTATGTCATAAACCAAGATTTGTCTTCTGTAAAAACATATCCACATCTTTCTTTAGTACTAGTACAGATTGGTCATTTACAGATTTAACATATCTTACAAGCAATATGGCCACTTCTCTAAATTCCTCCTTGTTCCTCTCTGTCTTAAACCTGCCTCCCCTCCTGACAGGAAGTTGTTTAACCTATCAGCTCGCTTGATGCACAAGTCTGATGGGAGTTGTGGAGATTTGAATGGTGCGTATGCTGACATCTTTGTGGGCCTCAGTGACCTACAGTTGTCAGAGGTCTGCAGAGACGTTTACATGTGTTTTTGGAGAAGCATAACTTTGGCTTTAGTCGACTGGTTAGTTTTTGGTCCTGTGCCCTGCTATACGTCATTTACTTTGTGACGGGAGGTGTACACTATAAGTGTGACTGTAAGTTACACGTAGATATTAAGAGCACTGGAGTTGCGTTCTTACTGAATCGGGGACTACTGCTGTGTTCACAGTCATTCATTCAAGCAGTGAGATGATTAAGGAAAGCAGAAGGTCTCTAGTGATTCTTAAAAATTAGATGACTAGCGAGAGTTTTTCCTTGCCTTCCTCCTAATGTTGACTTCTCCCTCCACAAACTCACCAAGCATCCAAACCATGCAGGGGGAAACACAAGCAGCCAGTCATGGTTCCTGCAGTCCCCATGTGGTAGCCCTGTTGATGACGTAGGCCTGATGTATGGTTACATTTATGAGGAGGCTCAAGTGAACGATGGTGCAGCCCAAGGCCTCAGAGCCTGTGCATGTAGCCTCTGTAGGTACAGCATTGCCCCTTAATGCAGAAGTACACATCCTAAACAACATGTTAGGGCAACAGTGGTGGCGCAAATAGTTGGTGCAGACGACACAAGTTGTGACTGGGCTATATTTACCCTTCCATGTTTCCAGTTTGGGTGAACAAACAACCACTGTGGATTCCATTCAGTGGCACAACCTCATCCTCTGATGCTGTTTCCTTCTTTTTCTTCGTAACACAAGACAAAGCTGTATTTTTGCTGCTGCTGCAACCTGTGATGTAACCATTGCATAGACTTGAAGGTCAGAGCTGTGGCATGTACTCTGATCATTGTATAACTCAAGAACATTAATATTCCAGACAGTATAAACACATATAAATAAATAAAGATATATTTCTATTAATATGTCAAACCATGCCACCTCCAAACATGATACAGGAGTAAAGCCCCTTGAGGCCCCTGTTACTTACAGTGTCAGTGACTCTATTGCCCCCTGTTGCCCCAATTGAAGAGTAATAGAAGATAAATTGACACTGGGCCCAATTTCATCTTTACTTGAAGGCTGATCTGCTGCTGTTTAGAGTGCTGCCCTAACCTATCTGTTAGCCCTAATGGAGCCCGATATATAGATAAGTGTGTCTTGCCACGAAAATCAATATCGATGTGGCCCCTGATGGTTTTTGAGTTAAAGTGCTTTGTTTTCTGCCATTGCCTCGAAACAAAGAGGCCGTGGGTCCTTCTATTAACAATCCTCAGTCAACCTTGAGACAGAGCTGCGGACAGAGATGGAGGTAGAAATAGAAATAGACAGATGGAGTGGTGGTGGTGGTGGTGGAGGGTGGCAGCATTGGTACCAACATCACTAGAGCGTTAGATTTGGTGGAGGATAAAAAAAAAAAAAGCGTCATCAATGGAGCACAGACGAGCTTCAAAGAAGAGCGATGAGGTGTAGAAGGACAGAGACGGTCTATGAATGGCCAAAATAATCTTTCAGTTCTAAGAAAATGAATGATGTCATTAGAGAAGTGTATTTTGCAAAGGAAAGTGGACGGCAAAGGAGGGCTGCGAAACTTTGGTCGTGGTGATATGTTTACCTGTTGAATGCAGTTATTAACGCAGCACATTTATTGTAAATACACTTTTATTGATAAAATAAAAAACAAGCTTCATCTCGCAAGTTTCTGATTCCAGTTATAGCCCAACTGTGCTGAAAATAACCCATAACCAGAGTTGAGTATTGTGTGAATAAAAATCAGTGTTTTGCTTGTTTCTCGAAGGATTTGGACCCTTCCACTGCAAATATGGTAAAAGGAAATCAATTGGAAGGTGCCCTCCCTTTTCTAGACTACACAGTCCATTTCAGTTGATCAGTCAGCAATCAGTCAGCACCCCACTTCAGTTTATCCTCATCTTATCGTTTAAAGCATAAATGCCAGTGGAACTCTGGCGAAGGTAAACATAGATCTGGAAAAATAAAGCATAACATTTGCAGAAACAAATCCCAGTTTTTGGGGAATTTAGTTGTTATGGTTGGTGAAATGTTATCATGGCAATACACTGCATGCTATGATGTATTTTCTGTTTGTTCTGTTTACATATCACTTGATTTGACTTGGTTGGCAAGATCGACAACAAACCTTTGACTCATTTTGAATTAACTTTTGCTACTTTGTTGCTCAGATCTGAAAGATTCAGTCGTCACCAAGTCTGCTGCGCTGTCAAAGCACCTCCTTGAAGGTCAAAATACAGCTGAAAATAAAACCTCTTTCATGTTACCATTGAAAATATATAACAAATAGAAGAGTACATTTCCAAACAACAACAAAAAAGTGTCCCTTTACTATAGCACAAGTAAATAATTACTGTTCAGTTTTTTGCTCCCATAGAATCACCTAAATCAAAGAAAGCTAAGGATGTCCAGGTATTTGACAAATAGATTGTAAACAGAGCTGCAGTGATGAATGGAATAATCAGTTAATCGATTAGTTGTCAATTAACTTGATAATTATTTATTAAATTTGAATATTTTCTCCTTTATGATAGTAAACAGAATTTCTTTCAGTTGAAGAACATGTTCGAGGACGTCGTCTTTTAGAAGCACTGATCAGATACATTTGATGCACAGTTAAATACATTAAAACATCCCAGAAAATCGCCAGTGGTGTCCAACTTTTCTTAGTTAATAACCACATCCTGAGCAAAGTAGATTTCAGTGGCTAGAGCATGGCAACAACAGAAATGTAAGTTCTAGGCAAACTTGTTCTAGGAGGGCCAATAGCAACGTAGTGGCAAGCACTGGTGATTCTTCAGGTTCTCTTCAAAAGCAAGCAGTGAAAATGGTGCTTCTTCTCTGTTCACCTTGAGTATATGTGCATTTGAGCATAAGTGAGCTTTGATAATATAGCATGTGATAATATACATCTGTTCTATAAGTTTGTAGGAAAGGCTGTACATGTGTGTGTTTTTTAAACATTTTGTTGTCAGCTGCTGTTCAGTAATTAGCACCAGTTTATCTCAGACCATACAATATGTGACTTTTAGTGTAGGATGAGACTTTCTTATTTTGGTACACTACAGTCATAAAAGTCGATGTTTTATCCATGAACTCCTAAAGGTTTTCCACCCAACACGTTTTGACAGCACACTGATTGTTGTCTATCAGCTGGAATGTGCTGACAGGATTAGCCTTGAAAATTAGGCAAACGCTGTATGAATTTTGTTAAACATGTACAATATGAATCTCTCCCGAGACATTTTAATTTGATGCATGATCAGAACCTGTGAATTCTCTGCTCACACTGTTTGTGACAGTCGACCAGCCACCATGTGGAGGTGAACACAGTCTCCTTCTATTTAAATAAGACGGCCTCACTGTTGACTGACTTGTGTGGTTTTGAAGTTAAAACTGCACTGCAGGCTTTAAAAGTTAATTTAAGATGTTGATGAATATGTTGCGTTTGCCTTCATGGACATTTTCTGTTCTATTTAGTTCATGCTTTAGAGTAAACACAGAGTCTGTGTGCAGTATTTGAGTGGTTTGACTGTTTTTGATTTAACTCAGTTGTTTCTCCTCTGTACCACGAACATGCCAAGCAGTGACTACAAGACAGAAACATGAAGTCATTCATGTGTACTGTCAGACCCCAAGTAAATAATATAAAAAGAGTTCCTCTCAAAATCCTGCATTTTGTAAGATGGTATAAAATTCAAAATATAGCTCCATCATACTCAGCGCATATTGGGAAATTGTAATTTGAATTGATGTTTTAGGAGAGAGATCGCAGTTTTCTATTCTTACAATGCACTAAAGTTTGCATGTTAACTATACTGTCTGTTTCTTCTACCAAATACCTGACAAAATATTGTTGGATGTTGCAGTAGTGTACAGTAAACTAAAGGGCTGCGTTGGTGTTTCCATTGAGTTAGGAAGAAGTCGCCTCTGGGCTTGGAGTCTGGGGACGCGATGTTGCTTTGAAAGACGAACTAGTGTATGATCTTGACAGTGATGGACTTGAGTGATGGGCAGTGGGTTGTGTGGTCTCCATGGCAACAGCGGACACCATGGAGCATTCGTACCCTCTGTTGTGTTTGGACAGCATCTCTGAGTCTTCAGACACAGGGCCGGTGCCTAGAAAATAAATAAATACGAATCTGAATGTAGCAGTAAGAATAAAAATAAGCATAAAAACTCAATTCCATGCTACTCGTACAGATGTATTCTATTTGTAGGCAGGAAAAAAGGAGCAAGTTAAGTTTCAGGTACCTGTTTCTGAAGAGCAGGATGGACACACAGCTCTCCTGGGACAGCCCATGGCAGGGATGACCTTCCCTTCCACACCATTCTCCACCACCATGTAGAACTGCAGATTCACATAGTAGCTTATTGAGGCTAGGGCTCATAGGACATCAAGAATGTATATTTTTAGAGCTTTGAAATCTTTTAAGAAATCTTGTCATGGTGTCTTTAAACAACCAAGTAAGCCTACATGATAGAAGCTTTAGTAGTTTTGCTTTTTTACTTTTTTTTTTGTATTGTCTGCAATATTTATGAGTTTAGTGTCATTTAACTTAACCCCATAAAAAAATGTTACCAGTTATCAAAGCCCCAAACTGTAAAAACAGATTTTCAGATTTTCAACTTCCTGATGGTTCTACTCAAATCTTAACCAAAACGAAGCTTAAGATTGTGATAATTCAGAAACAAAATTACTTTTTTTATGTCTCATTTTAAAAAAATGCCAAAAATATGCTGTGATTTTTACCCGATTTTGTTAAAAAACAAAACAAAACAAACAAAACCATAAAAAATAAAATGCAGCTTTGTGCACCTGTGACACCATCAGCTGTGACCAACAGTCATGTGACATGTAGTGACTGTTTTGCTCAACAGGGCAGAACTGCAGGGTATTTTTATGCAGAATAGGTAACTGATGAGTATGGAAATACATTTCTAAATGTAAGGAATAAAATATCTGTAGCATTCAGAGTCATCATTCTTTTTCAAGTATCGGTGTCACCTGTGCCACTTTTTGTACCGTAAACCATCAGAGAAATCGGACTTTAGTTTTTTTTCTTTAAACTTTTTGGTTCCATTCATGATTGTACTGTTTCCATAAAGGTTAGGAACTTAATATTACAGTAAAAAAAAAGAGCCCACAATGAGTAATAATCCATTTATATCTTAAAGAAGGCTGACATGTAACTCTACACCGTTGCCTCCTTTTAGAATGTGCAGATCTGGAAAGTCTCTACCTCTGTTGCAGCTTGAGCACACCAGCTCTCCTCAGACTCTGCTCAACCCTGTAAGACTACTTTAAGCTACACGATTGCTACATAGGACTAATTCAGCAATACATGCTTGAACCAGAAACCAATCTTGAAGTAGAATAATGATTCCCACCCTGCATGTTGACAGAACTGGTTCCTTAAAGTTGTTGCATATCAAACTCTAGCTGTCTGAATCTGTGTTTTGGGGCCATCTGGAGTTGTTAGTACGCTACAGTTTCGAGGCAGAATTGCTCAGCCGTGGTGTTGACTGCTTATTTGGCTCATTCTAATGCCTTCTAGCACATAAAACCACTAAATGGGCATGCTAACAAGACTGAAAGCGTGATTTTCATCAGTGGGGGAGATGTATTTATAGTCTTACCCGAGGAACACTGGTAGTGATGGTCTCTGACGTGCTCTCATCTGTCACGCTGGTCTCACTCACATTATCCACCGAGGGCTGTTTGTGGAGGATTCTTCTAGTTCTGCAAAGTAAACGTAAACCCACACAGGTTATGCAAATTGAGATCATTTCTAGGGGTTGTATTCACAGAAATCAGTGTGTAAAAGGTCAAGAACCCACACAGCATTTATATCACATGGTATAGAAGGAAGTTGTGAATTTGAATTTAGGAGGAAAATATCAAACTGTCCTGATTCTGTATTTTCATTTCACAATATAATTTATCACTGCATGACTGCCTACACACACAGTTACAAATTAACATACAGTAGTCGTGTTGTATAGATGACTGTAGCAGATTCAATGGATGTCTTAATGCCTGAGCTCCCTGCATATTGGACTCCTTCCAACCTAATTGTTGACACCTCTAGATTTAGTTATATATGTGACTAAAGGCTGTGTGTGCATCTCTATATTTACTTTATATGTTTATATGTTAGAACTAAAAGAGACAGCATGAGAAACAGGTTGTCATTTTTTATTTTTTTTGCCTGTATTACTATGTACTATGTGATTCTTCACTGTGTGTGTGTGTGTGTTGCAGGAGACACTAAAGCGACAAACTCAAAAACTGCACAAGTACACTTGCAGTCAAGTGCAGAAGGCAATTTGAGGCAGAGCTATTGGTGGCCATGTAGCGTTTCCACTGGGGTCATACCTCACCAGCTCCATTTTGTAGCTGAGAAATGACCTATTTTTATGTGTAATTGCTGTAGAACAAGCTAAACCAACCATGTAATTGAAAGCGTGCCACTTCCACAGGGGAACCTAGAGTGCAAACGTTGGGAATGTAGCAGGCTGAGGGGAGGGGTGTGCTTTGTAAGTCAAAAGAGTGGAGAATGCCAACAGCCTTGTCCGTAAGCCAGCGAAACAACCGTAAAACAAATTAGCTACTTAGAGACATCTCAGGTGGAAATAACAGGGAGGAGGGGCCACAGTGTGTAGTTGAGGTATGCTCTTCACTCAGCTAACCAGGGTAGCATGCTGACATTTGTTCCATGTGTGATCTGCTCCCCGACCTCCCGCTGTCGTGCCGAGACACCTACATTACACGGCTCATGCCACCACGGCTTTGATAGACACCTCTAAATGCTGTCAGCTCATTCATTACTGGAGCAGCTCGTCCCTGGCTGTCTGTGCAAGTGTACGCTTCCAGTATTCAGAAGACTGAACACGACACTCCTGATATTATACATCATCACTGCAGAGCTTCCACCAGCACACACAGTGAAATATGTGCGGGTATGCATATGTGAGCTTCACCTAGATTTATTTTTAACCATTAGGGTGGCAAAGCCCAAGAAAAACCTGTTAAGACCATTACCTGACCCTTGTGTTTGTCATTTTCATAAAACTTATGAAGTTATTTATGTGATTACAGTTAGTTTGGGTGTATTATTGTCTCACAATATCCAAAGACTATTAGTTTTCTCACACTACGTTTTAGGGATGAGCAATTAACCTAACGTAAAAGGTAGTTTTAAGTATCCTGTACTTTCCTTGAGCCTTTCACAACAAACGGGACATAATATTCTTGATTAATTTGATTTCCCTACTTCTTCCTTCTTTTCTTTTTACCCTTTGTCCCTCCTGTAATCTTTGGGATGTTTCTCTTCTTTTTTCCCCCCCCTTTTCTTCCAACCTTCTCTTTCGTTTTGACCTTTCTTTCCTTTCCTAAGCTTTCTTTCCCCCAAAGTATTGCCCTTCATGCTTTTTTTCTTTTTCCTCTCATCACACCCCTTTTGTTTTCCCATTTTGGCTAATAGGTTTTATATGCCTTGGCCCACATTTACCACTCCTCCTCCTCCTCCTCCTCCTCTTTCTTGCTCACCCATAGCAGTAGGTGACACAGGCAGTGATGGAGAGCAGGGAAACGAGGACCACCATGCAGGCCGCAATGACTACGTTCCTCCTCTTCTCCTTTTCCGCCCGCTGAAGCTCCAACCATTCCAGGTCACTGAACTGACAGCGCTCCCCCATGTAGCCTGATACACAACTGTAGCAGGTAAAACAAAAACAGGATGATTTAATATTTAATGTACAGAATAAAAGAAGAATATGTAGTGTTTAACTGTGATGCTGAAGTTTACCCCAGTTATTTTAGAAATGAAATATTCTGGTTTGTCACCAGTTTGTTTTCAATGTCTTACCTCTACAGGAATAGTAAGGAAAAGGTGTGAACGTCATAACCAGAATCCAGCATTAACCAAATGAATGTATAGAGTTGTATGTAGAAGGATAATTCAACATTTATTTATTTACAAACTGATTAAAAAATTTAAAAATGAATAAAAGTAGGAAAGGCTAAAAAGAGGCTTGTTTTTACAACAAGCTGAGGCTTTTAGAAAGGCCCTCACAGTCCCCTGAACTGAACGTCATTTCAAAACACTGGGAAAATGGGAAGGACAACCTGAGCCTGCCAGTCCAGAGGCACTGTTCCTGACTTTAATGTGACATTTAAGAGATCAGCCAACCCAGCCCACAAACGTCCAGAGCTTTCAGCATCTTGGGGCAAATCTCATCCAGACCTGGTGTCTCAGCCTTCTTTACTAACTCCAGGACTTCAAGGAATGTGATAGATACGGGTGAGGCTTCCCCCAGGATTTTAAACTCAGCCTCCTCCATAAACAACATGTACATCAAGTTCAAAAATAGTGCATGCAGAGTATTAAATATTAAACAGAGTTTTGAATGCTGCGGAGGAAAAAATATGCATCATCCAAAATTATATATTCAAACTAGAGAAATGAGCTCGGCTTTTACAGCATGCATTAGAATTCAAGTTGGCATTCATGAAATCTTGCTGTTCAATAGATATGAAAGTTTGAACCTCCTCTTCCTTCGCCACTTTGTCAGGAGGTGAAGGCTTTAATCATAGAACAATAGTGACACCTGCTGCTTGTCAGCTGTGATAAATGACATAGGAGACAGCTGAGGCTTCTGTTAAATTACTTCCTTTGCAAGTTTTATGCATGATGTGTTTAGAAAATAAAAGCTGGCTTCCTACATGTCACTTAAATATTCAGAAAAGTGTGAATAACTGCATATTTCAAAATGTATGTCGACATTATGAACTGTCTTCTGGACACAAGATGTCAGTACACAGTTTGACTTGGGTCAAATGGAAGGACTAGATAAGAGGTTTTACTTACTTGCAAGCATAGGACCTCATTTCCGGAAAGTAGAAGCATACACCCTGGTACAAACAGTATGTCTCATGGGAGGAGGGACAACTCTGGGCTTTGTTGCTGTTGTGGTGTCGGGTGGTAACATCGACAGGGGTCAAAGGCGTTACCCATGGTGATGTGGTCTCCAACTCTTAAGATGATCAGGGACACGATTTCATAAATTAGACAAATATTCACAATTACACTGTTGTATAGCTATAATTATAGTCTGCTCTTCACAAAACACTGTATTCCATCTATGATTCAAGGAATAATCTTTCATTGTACATAAGGATTTAGGTCTTCAGTTAAAAAATAAACAAAAAACAACTACAAAAATACAAGTGAAAAAGATGACAATGAAAAAAATGTCGTAGTAAACGATCAGGACTCACCTTGACATGTCTGCCCATTTCCGTAGTATCCAGCCTGACACTTGCAGAGAAACGTCCCCGCAGTGTTTTGGCATTCTGCGTTTTTGTCACAGTTGTGCATTCCCAGTTTGCACTCATCGACATCTAGCACAAAAGGAAAAGAGGAAATGATCAAAAATTTTCCCAGAGCACAGAATCATCAGTTTTTGTATTAACATTCTCATTATCATCTCATTAATTACCAGCTCAGGAATGTAGCATTACGGTCATTTTGGCATGTTACAATTTCTCGGCCTGCACTTTTCTGATACGCTGAAGACGCTGGTTTGTTAACACATTATGACCCATCGGTGTTGCTCACTATACAAATGAGCTCGGCAAACGCTTATACTGGTCTGCAAGGAAATGATAATGTGAACTGTTGGACGAGTTACTTTTTCCGACTTTCCATTTTTCAACATTTTGGTTTAAGTTTTTCTCATTAATGTTTATCTTAAATATTACTTTACTTTCAGAGCAGCTCTGCCTCTGAGAAATGTTTTTAAAATGCCGTTCTGCGTCCCAGTGATTAAACCCCTGCTAGTGTGAGATAAAAAAAAAAGTCCCCTGTACCCAATGTAATCCCATAAGCTTACTTCAGGGTATGTTACTTTGTCTGTCTAAAGCACATTCATAGCACAGTGGAAATAATACTCACCTGCACATAACTGTCCATCACCTGTGAAACCTTCCAGACATAAACAGTTGGGGCTGCCGGCATTTAGCAGGCACTGTGCATTCACATCACAGCGGAGCGAGTAGCACTCATTCTGGTCTGACAGAGAAGGGCACACGTGGAAACAAAACATTTAGTTAGGGTAAGATATTGAATGGAAAGAAATGCAAATATTTTGCTTGTTAAGTTGCGCCGTTACCTGAAATCATCTTATCCGTGAAGAGAGTTGGCCCAGTGCCTGCATCAGAGTGGAAATCTGCCTCATCAGATGACAGCCCAGGTGTTGTTGTTCGTGGTGTGCCTGCATCATTAAATGTTTTGTTTTTCAGAGATTTTAAACCGCTGTCTCCAGATTCTATACAATTGATGCATGAAGTTCGCACATCATCATTTATTTTTACTTCAGTGTTTATATATGTAGAAGTGTTTGCACCCGAAGCAGCATACGTCACCTGTTGGTCCATTTGAAGTGTTGGCAGGTAAGCAGCTTCTTCCATCAGGTGATAGGATGTAGTTTGGCAGACAGGAGCAGTGTGCGAATCCCAGTTTGCTTTCACACACCTGAGCGCAGCCTCCGTTCAGATGAAGACAGACATTTGCACCTGAAGATGAAGGTGCAGATGTAACAAAGAGGAACTCGTTAATCCGTACGTGTTGGTGTATTCTATGTGAGACTTGTTCTTTTCATTGGCCTGTATTCGCAACACGCTGTGTACATCTACAGTACATACTAAAGTTAGATTTATGAACTTGGGTTTATTTATGTTTGCACAAGCTGACAAAAAAAAGCGATAACACTGTAGAGATGTTTAACACAGAGCTCATTATAATCTAACACTCAGTATTGTCTGTTGATGTAAGTGTACAAGCTTCTCAGAATCTATTGTTTTTAAGTTATTCTCTTGTTTTTACCGTGAAGCACGTTGCTCACCCTTTCGGCTGTTGTAAAGGGCTGTATAAATAAACTTTGATTGAGTGAGTGATTGTTGTCCCCCTGTACCTGGTTTAGCAAGGGGATGAGCCACCACGATGGATGCCGGTTGGACCATGCTGCCATGGATCCGTTGCAGTTTTTTCCCAGTCCGCTTGTGTACACTCCTCAGCTGCTGGTGCTCCTGATCAGAGATCCAGAGCCTGTCTTCAAACACTGCGAGGTCAAAAGGTCGACCTGGAACAAGCAGAATAGAGGACGAGAAGATTCCAGGTGAGAGATGCTTGTCTTTAACTGTAAAAACAACTAGAACATTTCTGAAGACATTTTGAGTGTGCCAGTGCAGCTTCTGGTATGTCCTGTTATATTTATAAATAAGGTATAATTTATATAAGTATTTTTTTTTTTTTTGAAAAGCCAGCATATGTCACAAACACTGATCAGTTCCTTTTAACATCTCTGAGCTTTTACTTTCAAAGTGTAGCACGTTTCACAGAAGCCTGGTGACTAATTGTAACTACAAGTGTTTTTTCTTTTCTTTCTCGTTTTTTTTTTTTTTAAACAAATGTTCAATCCAGGCTACAATAGAGCTTCTCACTGAGCTCTGTTACTGGGTATGGATGCTTTTTTGAAAGAAAACCCAAGCATACAGATGGCTTGTCCATCAATAAGTGTGTGAGAAAGACAGAAAGAAGGACTGTTTGTTACACTCGTTTGAACATCAGGGAGATTTTGTTTTTAAAGTCTCGCACAGGGGGAAGCCATGAGGCGTCATGTTTATTTTGAAAAGCCAGCATATTTCAGAGTCCCTTTTAAGTCTTTTGTGACATTTCAGAACATTTGTTCTTGTAGTGTGGTGTAGCTCAATGAATCCTGTTAACTTTTTTTTTTTTTTTTAGCTATCTAGGAGCTTTTACTTTGAACAGACCACATACGTGAACTTCCTTCCCTTAGCCTTGTTAGAGTCTTGTTCCTTTTTTTTTTTTTTTTTTTGAACAGACCACATACGTGAACTTCCTTCCCTTAGCCTTGTTAGAGTCTTGTTCCTTTTTTTTTTTTTTTTTTAAGATATTTTTTGGGCTTTTCTGCCTTTCTTGTATAGGACAGTGAAAGACTGACAGAGAAACTTGGGGAGAAGAGTGGGGAAAGGACATGCAGTAAATAAGCCGCTGGCTGGACTCAAACCGTGGCCGCTGCGTCGGGGACCATAGCCCCTGTACATACAACAACAACATGCAGCTGCTATAGATCCTTAAACCGCTGTTACCTGGGAGACACTCGGATTTTTGCATCTGTATCTTTCACACAAACCTCACCTACTTGGTTCTCTAACAGGACCCGTCGATCTGAACCATCCAGGGCAGCAGTCTCTACCAGGCCCCTCCTGTGGTCGCACCAGAACAGACGATCCTCTGTGAAATCGATGGTCAGGCCAGTGGGTGACACAAGGTTGGTGCTCGCAATGACAGCGCGCTCACTTCCTTCCAAAGAGGCACACTCCACCACAGGCCGAGAGCCTATGTCAGTCCAGAATAACTTCCTCAAAACGTAAAAAAAAACACAAATATATCAGCCATATCCTAATGTATTGTACAGTATGATTTTACCTCTTTTAACTCTATTGAACTCTATTTTAGTTTTCAATGCATATAGGATGTTTTGTGTTGAAAAAGTAATGAACTGTAAGTGAAGTCATTAGAAAGAGGTCTCTTGGTGATGATCTTTTTTTCTTGTTGTTAAGCTACTGAATGAAGGCTGGGGGAATGTTCAGGAGTTTAGGAGTGCTGTAAGATAGCTGTATACTGATCTTGTCAGTGTAAATCATGACGAGATGCTCCTGGCACACTAAGGAGCTCCTTTGTTTGAGAATGGTCTCATGCATGGCAAACGTACTTCATCAAATTTGCTCTTTGGTGACAGTGAATGGGCTGTATACAGTTTCAGGTTATAGCAGTTCTGGATTTTGAATATGCAAAATTACACTTAGCCGTGTTATTTGTGTGAAATAAGAACAACAAAACAAACCCCCAAAAACACATCGGCAAGCGGCCATACTCACTTTGCCAGAGGATGAACTGCAATTCCTCTCGGTTTTTCTAGCCTTTTGCTCACAATAGTTTCTTTGTGCAGTCCGTCTAATGCGCTGCGGTCAACAGTTGACCGGCTGGAGGAGAAAAGTACACAAGAAGGTAAGACAGAAAACAAACTCTGTCAATTGTGATTTAGTTCAGCACTGGCAAAGCCCATCTCTAAAAATTGACTCCTACAATTGCCAATTAAATATTCTAGTGGATTTGATTGAGGCTAAATAAAAATAGAAGATTAACAATGTCTTATATGACCTTAATATTAGAAACTAGACCGAGTATTAGATAGAAGTAGAACAGCAAATGTCTGGGAAAGAAATGGTCATGTGGAAAGATAGAATTTTCAGTACTCAACATTCACTCTCTGCAAACCTCACACACCTTTTATCTGTCCAGTACATCTTGCGGTGGACCCAGTCTACTGCCAGTCCTTCTGGGGAGTCCAAACCATCCGAGACAAGAACCTCTCTTAGACTGTTGTTCAGATCAACTCGCTCAATTCTCTTCTGGCTTGTACTAGCAAAGTACACCTTCAGTTGCATACATAATACAAAAAAAGAAATAGATTTGTTATATGAAATAGACTAATAATAAAACATACAGATCATCATCTAAATAGACAAAACCAAAGACTTTATGAAGAAGAAAAATCAAATGAATAAACCAACAAATCACATTGCCTGTCCACTAGGTGTCACTGCATGTCTGAAGCAAAAACCTCGCTCCAGCCTAAAACCTGTTCGCTGTTGCAGTCATGAGACGATGGCACATACATACAAAAAATCTGAAACAAAACAGCAACAAAAGATGAAAGAGCTTTTCATCTTACACTGTTCTGAACGGGATCATAGTCCAAAGCTAAGATTGTCCCTCTGGGCTCCTCCACCAACGTTTGATCCCCGGTGCCATCAGGGTTAATTCTTCGTACGTCTACTAGATTGGCAACTAGCAGATAGGGTGGAGGTCCTAAGGATGAAAATACAAGATTTCATGTTCCAGTCTACTACAGTAGATGTTGCCTTGTGTGTTTTTAGTGTTTTCCTGCTTTGCTTCTTTTGGAACCAGAATATAGGCAGTGAGATTTATGTGTGTGGGCTCGCCTGCCTCTGTTGTCTGCTTTGCCACCGTATGACTCACCGGATGCAATGCAGCGTTTGCCATCTTGGTGGAGCTGGTAGCCAGGCAGACAGTCACATTGCCACCTACTAGGAGTGACAGGAGTGCAGAGCTGACTGCAACCCCCTCTGTCTGTAGATGAGCAGCCTGCAAATGCCCAAAACAGCGTTAACACATATTTGCTTCTGTTTGTCAGCCTCCACTTTCTGACACGACTCCTGCTTAGTTCATCTATATGACACATGGATTAAGCAGATGAGAATGATTTAATGATCGTGACAGTCAGTTTTACTCCAATTTTATTTACTTTCCCCCTTCATTGGTCAACACTTAACTTTGCCTTGCTTTGTCTCCCCTAACTTTTACCTAAATCTTTTTGTGGGGTAGTGAAAGGGGAGTTCTGATGCTAAAATGAGACCAACTGGCCCAGCATATTGTCCACTATGTCACAGTAGGACATCACTGGGATATGATCAGAAATGAATTAAAAAACATTATTGAAATAATAATAATAAAGTAAAAAATCATCATAGAAAAAGGGCGTAAAGCAAACCGACCTGGTTTTTGCACTGTTGTACTTTGTGGATTTGTATAATATTGGCTAGAAATTATATAGTAGCTACTATATTTAGTGTTTTGCTCATTTTCTTTTATTAAAATGAACAAAGGTTGTTGTTGCACAGACCGTTTTCTACACTTGTGCATTTGTAAAAACTTCAATGTCAAATGGCAGTTTAGTTTTTTGAGATTTTAAATATAAAGCAGATATTGGTTTTGGAAAATGAGGCTGAATGCTGTAACACAGTCCATACCAGTGCAAGCCTGTCCATCCTCCTGCAGTATAGATCCCTCGGGGCAAACACAGACGGTACCATTTTCTGTTGCCAGGCATCCATGGCCACACTTTGTCATATTGCCTTCACATGGTATGATCTCTGTAAAAAAAAAAGTTAATCTTTTGCAATATAATAATAATGGATAAAATGTGATAGTTTTGGAAAAATGAATCTTTGAAACACATGAAAGATTTATTGCACTGCAATGCAAACTGATGCAGTGTTTCATATTGTACCATTGTCCATTAGGTGCCATACAAACAAACTCAGAGCAATGCTCCACGTTCAAGATTGTTCCAGGGCTATTTTGGGGCCCAGCAGGTAGTAGATGAGCAAGAAAGACAACAAGCTTCTTAGGCCCTGCTTTGTTAAAATCCTTTTATGAAGTCAGTCGTAATCCAATCAAAATAGTTGAAAGTGTGATGGGAATGCAGTCAAAGCCCACACAGTGAGGATGATACAATGTTGGCTCACAGGAGTGTGGGATCTTCTGTACCTGTGAATATGGGCCAGGTACAGTATATAGAGGCAGGCCGTGCACATATGAATCTGATGTGAAATAGTTACAGAATCTGCTGCTGTGCACCTGACAGTTAGCTGCTTTGTACTGCGAACGGGGTAAAATTCAGCTTTTTGGCAGCCTTTCATGGCGCCCTTCATTAGGCCTAAACTGTGGCATGTCACCAACTAGCTTCTGTATGTTGAACATTAATTGACAAAGACCTCATTAGTGAATATGCAGTAGAATTAGAGTATATGGAAATAAATTCAGTAGGAACAACATGCCATAAACAATATCCTGGCTCTACTTTAAAAATCAACATAGACCCAGATGGTGAAACTGCAGTTTTTAAATGTGTTCATGTATTTTTATTTAGCCCAGTTATCTTCCATGTAATCTCTGTTGTCGTCTGCATCGCCAAGCCTGCTACTTGGCTGTTTGTTTTCTAAAGGTTGTCTGCTAACCAGCTTAGACCGTCAAAGCTGCTGACCAGTTATGTTCCCAGTTGCAAATGTCACCTCATCATCTAATCTCATTGTGTCTGTCAAGCTTTATTGTTGTGTATGGCTGTGCGATTAGAAGAGAAGAGATTAGGATGCATCTGTAGTGTGTTTTACAGTGTTTGAGGATAGTCATTGTTCTGACACTGGATGGCAAAAACAACAACCATAAATAATAAACAAAACAAAAAAAAAAAGCATCAGTAAATCCTCACAAAATGCATTGAGTTTACTAGTTTATTGAACTAAATAAAGACTTTCCATACATTACCTCATGACTGCAATGCATATGTTTCTGTCAGAATACTAGATTGTCTTAGTTACTAAAAAAGCATCTATTGTTATGGTGGCAGACAACAGACCTGCATTATGGCAGATAGGAATGACTATACATAGCTGTAGAGGAGGTAGAAAAGCTGTCTGGAATATTTAGCATAGCATTTTTGAGCATGTTTTGGAAACTCGTGGCTGTCTTGACTTTTCAGAGGTCAGCAAACCAATGGAGTTCTCTAATCCTAAAAAAGAAATAGTTAAAAATAACATTAGCTTTAGTTTGATATCTGTGCTTGGATCTACCTTACACAGCCTCATTCTCAGTGCTGTTAGTGTGACAAAATGTCAGCGTTTTGACCTAAGTAACCTAACACACAATCGGCAGCTCACATATTTCTAGTCTGTCTGGACGCCTGTGACCCAGCCTTTTTATAGGTTTTCTGGGGTCAAAGTAGTGTCTGGTGGACAAATGCCACCTTTCATAGCACCACAAAGAGGAGCTAATCTGAAACCAGAGCTACGTTCATTGGGCTGACCAAAACAACTCTTTAAAAATAAAACCTGACCCAGAACATCCTGTATGTAACGAAACTGACACGTGATCTAATTGAATAGTAATGAATAATAATTCTTGCTATCAAATGATTCAACCTGTTTTATTGATTATATTGATAACCACGTGTTTGCAATTTTTAGAACGCCATTAGTGGATAGTTTACCTTTCTACCAAAGCACGGTTAGCAGCTTAATTTAGGTAATTTAATTATATATATCATGTGAGTTATTCTGCTCCTAATACCATGAATAGAAGAGAAATGATCTATATGATCGATCTAATGATAAAGGTATGTTTATACTGTACCTCGGCATGTCTTCCTGTCCGATAGGAGGGCATATCCTGTAGGGCAGGTACAGAAATAGGAGCCTGGGATGTTTTCACAACCAAGAGAGCAGCCATGGTTCCAATGGGCGCATTCGTTCACATCTGTGGCACACACAGACAAATAGAACAACATGACCTTTGTGTGCTTTTTAAGTAGATTCTGTCATTTAATGGGCATGCCATACTTAATTTTCATTTTGTTCTATGTGTGGCCCCTCTATAAGAGTCTATTACATATTTGCAGGAGATAAGGCATTCCAACTTTAGTCATGTGCAGTCAGTGCTGTGGCTTTTTACTAGAGATCACTTCAGTCAAACAGCAGAGTCAGTGTTGTAATATCTTTTTCTTGTGTTTTTCTAAAATCCCTAAAATAATGGCATGTTCTTTCACATTCATTTTTTACTTTTATGTAATAGATAGGGGCTGCAAGGTAGGGCAGTAGTTAGCACTGTCGCCTCGCAGCAAGAACGTTCGCGTCCCGGTGAGGACGAGCAGGATCTTTCTGTGTGGAGTTTGCATGTTCTCCCCGTGCAACGTGGGTTTCTTCGGCTTCCTCCCACAAGTCCAAAAAACATGTTGAGGTTAATTGGTGATTCTAAATTGTCCTTAGGTGTGAATGTGAGTGTGCTTGGTTGTCTGTCTCTAAGTGTAGCCCTGTGATAGACTGGTGACCTGTGCAGGTCCTGCCTTCGCCCTAAGCCAGCTGGGATAGGCTCCACCCCTAGTGAGGAGTATTAAGCGGTGTATAGATAATGGATGGATAGATGGATATTATAGATACCAACCTTCGCAATAAGTGCCTTGCTTACTGAGAGCAAAACCTTCACTGCACTGGCAGACCCCTTGCTCCGCTAGACTGGAGCACACGTTTACACAGTTGCCACTTTGTTCATCACAACCTGTTTGAAATGATCGGCAGCGGTAAATACATTGTTACAACACCTTCACCGAATTGCGTGTAAACAGTAAGTACAAGTCAGTTGTGGGGAACAGAGAGTGAAATTTAAATGTCAAAGTTGTAACCTGGAAATGGCGATGAGGAGTCTGCCATTGGCTGGTTGAGAGGATGTACCACCTTGATATCAACAGGAGGTTTTGACATTTGTTTGATGTTAACATCCAGTGGCTCTCCACCAGTGTACTTGTTTACTGTCTTAATAACCCGAGATGCAGCATCGGTGTAGTATAGGTGCTCCAGAAAAACTGATATTCCAAGTGACTGAGAACTGATAAAAAAGAGACAAAAACAATTAAAGGGTCATAGAAATAATGGCAGTGTCTTCATGTTGCTATTTTCAGCACTTAGAGAAGAGTTTAAGTCCACACCCCAGTGTCGTCACATTAATGTTTTCTTGTAGGAGACTCAGTAAAAAAGTGAAAAGGTGCGTAGCGACATGAAATACGACAGCATGCTCACCGAAGTGGCTGATCCATGATGTGAAGAACATTCCCATTGTAATTGCAAGAGCCAATGGCGCTTTCTCCTTGCAGACCGAACTGAACCCAGAACAGTCTTTTGTCCTCTCGGTCAATCGACAGCGCTTGCAGTTGTTCCGTTATCTTAATTAGTGTAATTTTCATCTGTCCTGTCACATCAGACCGTTGGATACTTGGAGTCATTCCACCAGACAGCCAAAACAAAAACCTGCAAAATATTTGTGTGGAACTGAGATACGGCTTTGCAATGAAATATTTCTTTGTGTCTTTCTCTGTTTATGAAAGTGTCGTTTAAGTTAGTTGCTTCCACTAATGTCACTGTTTAGACATTTCCTCATGTAAATGAGAAGAAAAAGAAATCAGTAACCTCATAATCTTTTTTTTTTTTTTTTTTTACATTTCAGTCATATTTTAGTGATGTTTAATAAATTGTAGCATAATTGAATTGACTCCCAGCAGAAATATATGCTAATTTAAGTGAAGAAAAGTAATTTAAACATGCTTTGGGTCTTTTTTAATCATGGACAAATATTCTGAAATGTAATTATTCACTGTTGCATATCCACTGGACCACAATGCAGTGAATGTGTGAGCAATACGTGGCCTGTTAAAAAACAACTACTACTGTCTTTGATCAGAGAAATGTGGTGTGTCTTGGAGCCAGCTGGTCATTTTGCAGCTGTGTGGCAGCCATACTTGATGCAATGAGGTGAAACATTAACACAATAGTAACACACAAACGAAATAGCAAAAATCTCAACTGTTTACCTGGCTTTGCTTTTTCATTCATGTAATGTAATTTGGTCCTTCCTTTTAATCTGTCTCTCTCTCATGACAGACATATTAGTATAAAATAGAACAAATTACCTGTCAGTGGGATCAACGTTTATAGAACTTGGCTCGGTCAAGTGTCTTGAAAGAGTCCTCTCATTTTTCCCATTTATATCGATTCTTTTTATTTCCCCTTTTTCTCGACTTGTCCAATATACATTATTCCAAATCCAATCCACTGCGAGGCCTGAGATGTGTTTGTCAAACGAGTGAAGTTTCTGTAAAATAGACATTCGTGTTAAATCATTTGCAATCAAAAGCCCCAAGAGAACCCAGAACAATGCTTGATATTGAGATATGATGAAACATAAGGGTAAGATTTTAGTGGCGCACAGAGTTAAAAAAAAAAAAAGAGAGAATCAATTTTATAAATCATCCAAATAGTTTTTTACTCAACCTTAACTTCTTTACTGTTGACTGGCATGAGGTGCATAAAGTATTGAACATGTTTCGTACGAGGGGCTGGTATTCATTTGCACCCGCTAGGTTCTCTGCAACCCTGAAGCAGTTACATAATCACCTGTCTGTGTCCTTCTTTCACGGATGCTTTGTAGATGACCCCAGTCTGTTTGTCGGCCCAGTAAACTCTCCCCTCTTTGAAATGAAAGTCGAGCAGGATCGAGCTTCCCACACCGACCACAAGCCTTCTGTGGTGCTTGCCATCGAGTCCCATCCGATGAATGGATCTACCATGGCCGAATATCAGGAAGGGCTGCGAAGCTTAACAAAATCAAACATCACACACATGTAGATTCATAAATCTTTTTTAATTATTCCAAAGCCCCACATACTGTATGCAGACTTCAGTTTTCTCACTCAGTAGGGCAAAGACTCACTTGACCAATACGTAGATTTAGTGAGGTAAGGTCATAAAATGGCAAACACGAAATGGTGACAAAAGATGCTACTTTTTCTTTGGCACTAACTATTCACATTGCATGAGCTACTGGGGCTGTTGCACCAGGATTTGTCAAGATTTGACATACAAGATTAAAAATCTAAATCAAATCAAGTTTATTGTCATTTTGCTGTACATACACAGTAGTACAGGCAAGATGAAAGAGCATTTCTTCAGGATCCAATTTAAACAAAGAAGTGTTTGCATATCTGGATCAGCAGTTCAGCATTCTGACAGCTTTATTAGTAGATATTATGACTATTTGAAGAGTCTTGTTTAAACTATTACATTCTTTAACCAAAGATTTGCAGCTGGCTCTACAGCAGTGTCTTTATGAATTGATCTTCTCTATAGGCAATAGTTCATACATAAAGGTTTGATGCATTTGCTGTCTTGTACGCTTGTTCTCAGTTTGACTCAATAAATCACAGGGACAGGAAGGTAACTATGGCAGCATTTAACATTTCAATAGCTGCTGCTTCCCTCTTTGTGTCCCGCCGCTGTTGTGGTTGCATTTGTCAAATTATTTGATTAAAACGCCCATTCACGTTGAAATTCAAGGCAGCCACAGCTACTTCTGGCTAAAACATCATCCCTTAGCAACAAATTGCTTTTGCGCTACCCTTTGACTGTGACAATACTCTGCAATGAATGAATTGAGAGGCTCTAGAAGTCAGTGCATTTCACAGGTTTCGGCTTTAGGTCACAATATCACACCGAGGTTCTGCTAAACAGTTCTGAACAGCAACAATAGGGTAATTTCTGTATTTGTAAATGGGACGAGTGCTCATCCATTCCAATGTGTATGCTGTTAGATAGATGTAGCTGTTTCTCTAGATCCAAAAACACAGTCTCCCTCCAGGTTGCCATTGGCAGAAAGTCCTCAGGTCTGTCATGGTAATGACACTGTCATGTGCAACCATAGACACTGCTCTTAACTCTGTGGAATGAAGAAAACAATGTGCAGAACCAGACAAACAACATAATGAAATGTCTGGCCTGAGATCTCCAAGATGACCACTGGTGCTGAGTTGCTAGGACGCATCACGCAGGATGAATCACTAATTGACAAGTTCACAGAGTGGTCAACATGATTCTTGATTCATGATTCTGACGTCAGAGTGACACAAAACAAGTACGATTGATTCACGAGTAGGCATTTAATATGATTTACTTTGTGGTAAAATCTGATCCTGTGACTCATCTAAACATTATGGATTCATTAAAATATGGATAAAGTGTTGAACCCACAATAGAAAACGCTGCATGTTGACTTTAAGGGTTGAGGAAAATAACAATATATGTAAGGAGTGTGTAAAGAGACAAAATCTGTGAGGAAGCATTACATCATATTCTACAGTAAATGGATGTGTACGTTTATACCTTTGATATATTTGGTTGTGATGCAAATTACTGACCAGAAATGTTTAATAGCAGCACTGAATTACAATCATGTTACATTAATGTGTGGAACTGTTGTGATGATTTAATGATAATCAAGTCAGCTAAAATAGACATACCAATGAATCTGGTTATTTTATCTATAAATGAATGCTCAAAAGGCCTTTGGAAATTATGCTACACAACATGTTGAGTGTCCCATAAACAAACAAAAATAATAATAGCAATGAATGTAGGTCTGCTGACCAGAAGCATAAATGCAATCTTAGTGTGACATCTGAGATGAACACATTTTCATTAGGAACAGTGCAGTATAAGATGAAAAAGTCCCCCCTGGGGTTTCTTGTTGTTGAAGTCACAACTTGTGCTGCTTCAGGCTGCTAGATTTTCTTAAATACGTAATAGAATAGAAAAGACTTTATTGTCAAAATGATCAATATTTCTTGATAACTGTGTTACAGTTTTTCACACAAAGTTCTGGTTCCGTGACCCGTGTTCATAAGTATTCATCATTCTGGAGTGGAGGAGAAACTAAACCAACTTAAGCCTTGATTTTACTCCCCGGCGGACGCACACACTGACAGGTGCAGACATCACAGAAGCTTATTTGTTGTTATTATATGACACAAAATTTGGGCTGCACAAAAATATCCTTACAGACTCACAGTATTGGACAGATGGCAAAATAAATGTCCTGCAGAGCCCAGTGGACTCGCAGGTGTGCAAAGTTTAAGGCTGGCCTTAGAGGGGGATGTATTGTAGCTGACTGTGACCTCTGACCTCTCTGTGGTGAAGACAGAACGGTTACGGGAATTTCTTCATTTTGGCAAAAATGTCACATTATTACAGTGGATCATTAAATAACTCTTTTGCCCTGTTGAGATGAAGCTAACCTTTTGGATGTAACCTTCTGTAAGCTTGTGGCGTCCCACAAAAAACTTGTGCTCAACCTGAGATACACCCACACAAGCTCAGCCTGGCTTGCTTTAGCTTTAGTACTATAATGTAGCGTGCAGTTTGAGCTGTGAACATGTCTTGTTTTATTTTACCACAGTTTTTTGGAAAATTGTTTATTCTTTGTTAATAGCAGTAAACATCAGCCAGTAGTGGTTGTTGAAAAAAATTCTCATTGTAGTTTACATAGTTGGTGTTAATGTGGAGAGAAGAAACATTTTCTAATTGAAATTACAACATAAAGACACCAGTTTCTCTGTGTTTTGATATACTGACATAAATTACTAAAACATGTAGAAATAAAATCCTAACTTAAATAAACACAATGCTCGTTATACCCTAAGAACTTAGGGAAGTAAAGTGTATCTCCCTGTGGTCTGACACCCTGTTTGACTAAAATATACAGCCATGTATAGAGCATCATTACTTGTGGGTGCTTTTTATGGAAGTTGTTCTTATTTGCCATCCAACCTGCCTCGAGGTATCTTAAACTTTCAACACAAGTGCAAACTGTAGAAGATCTGCTATACAGATTTCCTGTTTTTTAATAATTTAAAATCTAAATCAATTTCTTTGCCAACAGTACATTTGTTGCTCTGTCTTTGCATTACATTTATAAGAAATTGTGAAGAATTACGACAAACATGGGTTAAGAACAAAGAAAACCTGCATACATTCAAGTATCCAGTAGTAAAGTATCTTCAACATTATAGTACATTATATTGGAATCAGTCAGGACTAAAGAGATGTCAGACTCACCCAGACAGCTGCTGTTCCTCCCTGCTCGTGACAGGCGCTCATCCCAACATGCTGTGCCCAGTGCCAAGGCTCCAGCGCTTTGCACCATAAAATAGATCAGTGCTGTTGTGATCGTTGCAGCCAACATAATCCTGCACTTCGTCCCCGCTGCACTTTGTTCACTTTGTCTCAGGCATTCCCACTATCAGCACTGGCACTTAAGAAAATTTCCCCAAAATCAAGCAACATTTCCTTACGGGCTGTTGGCATCCTGGTCTAAGGCTCACACCGAGTGAGACAGTGGAGCTTCACATGCCAGGAGATGTCACGCTAAAGGGAGATGCACGTCCCCACTGAAAAAGATGGAGGACTCTTGAATAAGGAGGGTAATGCTGTCAGTGCAGTGTTCAACCTCCCCCCCCAAGAAAATAAAAAAAATAAAAGTGCGTGTGGGATCCTGCTCACTCCCCACTTTGGGCCTCAAGGTTGCCAGTCTGTTTTGGAAGCAAAGATTGAAATTCCTGACACCCCCGTGGTAAATTTTGCACATGCTAGTCCAGCATTGGAGTAAGATCTTCTTGAAGCTGCAGGCAGTTTCTTATGCAGAATGTAGACGATGCAAGAGATGAGTCTGGGCTGAAAAAAGCTCCCACATAATAACATATTACCCTTACTCCCCACCCCCTGACCTGTGTGCTTTGTGAATGTGGATGGATGTGTCTGTGTGAGACAGACTTTTTGTGTCTGGGAGAAACAGACAGGAAGATGGACTTTTGCATGGAAGTCTGTTAGATAGAATCCGACAACATTTATTTATTTATTAATCGAGGGACACAATGACCCTTGGTATGTTCACATTTTTCAGTCCATTAAGCCATTTATAAATGACATACTTACAGTATAAGTAATTTCCAAATACCACACACACAATAGACAGTTTGTTTTGTGTCCTATTTGTGTGAATAGGAAGTCAGTGTGTCAGACTGTCTCCTGTTGAAGTCCATCTGGCTCCCAGAGGGAATTGGTAGAATGAGTAATTTACAGAGAACGGTGGAGGAGAGGAGCAGATTATCCCTAAATTGTTTGTCTTCTTTTTAGCCAGCAGAACAACTAACAGAGGCCAGGAACCACGGCCTCTATTCATACCCACCATGACTAGGACATTGTCAGGAGCAACGTCACCGGTAACCCTGTAGAGGAGCAGTAGAAGATTTACACTGCTGAGAAAGTAGCCTTGTCTCCACACTAACGTTAACGGTCTGAACGGCACTGACCTTTTCCCACGATTCTCACCCCCTGGCAGATAACAATGAAAATGTGTATAATTATACTTCAGGTGACTGTTGGATGGCAGTCGTGCATGGGTTTGAATCATCAGGTAGAATGCGTATCTAGGATACAACCAGAGTGCGGATTCTGCCGCTGTGTTAAATGCCACCTCACGTCATATCTCTTGGAAGACAAATACTTCCAGTTCTGAATTCCAGTTCAGTGAGTCACCTTCAATCAATTGCAATAGAGAGCATTTGGGAATGCGTAACTCATTATGAATAATGTTCAGCTGACATTTAGTAGCCGCAAAAACCCTCACTCATACTGACATTTACTAGTGCTGAAAATGTGTCTGTATATGAAACAGTTATTATTGCGATGTATTGTTTTACAAATGCATTTTGTTCACTGCAGTGAAATATAGTATATTTGCTTTAAACTCTTAAATGATGAAAACTATTGACCAGGTTGTAAGAACCGGTTGGAAATACTTGTATACTGATAAATAATATGCTGTAATTGTGTTAATTATTTGAAGAAAACCTCCATCCCACACAACAAGTGTACATCAGCAGATGCTTGACCACGGTACTTGTGATTTGAGTGAGTGCATAGTTCATGGATTGCTGATTTAAGACTTGACTGTACTGACCTAAAGAGGTTAAGTATAAATGGATAAGGATTCACATTAACCTCAGATTGAAAATAAATCAACCTTTTTAGCCTTGACAGCAGTTCAACAAGCACAAATAGACATAGGAGATATCTTTGTCTTGTCTTGTTGTTATATATTCTGCCACCACGAACATGTGGCCAATTTTCCACTGGACTGCTATAATGGCACTAGTCACGGTTGCCAGGAGATTTGTGATGCAACTGTAAAGCCTCTAGGGAAGCAAAGTATCTCACGTTCACTTGCCCTGTCTGGATTGTTTTTTTTCCAAGGACCACAGGCCAATGGCAACTATGGCAGAATTAAAGCAGCTGTCCACAGTATTTCACAGTTTCTGTATCAATCACAGTTTGACTGATCTCTTTATTGTTATCTGTTTTCCCCTCTGTATCCTCCTGGCCTCCTGAAGTTATCTATCTTGTGTATGGCTATCAATATATCTCAGTGTCCATTCATAGTTTATTTGTCATTACCGTCCCAGTCCACCATCCACTCAGTCTGTTTGTTAAACTTGCCTGGCTGTTGCTATGATAACAGCACAGGTGGCATAAGAGATTAGGTAATGCTGCAGGCTCCTACAGCTGGTTCGCACAGAGGTATCCATGGGAACAGTTTTCCAGACCCACCCATCATTTTATTTGGATTTACTGCAATGCCTGCTCATATCGTCAGAGAGCACGACAACTGTGACCCATTGATTTTATGGATGAACAAGCCTGCACTTGTTCATAACTTTATAAGCACATATGATATGTCTATGTACATTTTTACATTTTAAATTTCTCACTTACGATCATAAATGCCATTTATCGTACAATCCCAGTCGCACTCTCTGTGTTCTGTAACTCTACAAAGTGTTGATTAACAATATACAATATGCAGCTTTTTGGCACTCCTCTCTTGTTAACGTCTGCCTACCATGTCCCAGCACAAGCATCATACACATGGACATAGACAATATGCCATATAATAATAATAATAATGTAGAAAGTGCTGAATTTATGTATTTCTGATGTTATTAGAAGATTTTGGAAAACTGGTGAGAGGAGCAGCAATGTGTGTTTTGATGACTTTCTGGTAAACGTACAAATAAATGCCTATTTTTTTTAAGGTTTTGTGGAATTGCATCGGAGTTAATTTTTTACGTGGGGATGCCATACACCAACCCAACCAGATAACATAAGGTAGTATGTAACACATAATTTAACAGTTTATTAAAAACAAATGTACAACTTCATTTATAGACAGTTATATACATACAATCATATAAAGTGGCAATAGTCAAACACTGTATTCTATCACACACTGACAGTACGTACTTGTGCAGTAAGGCAACAATCGGCTTGATGCTTAAAGCAACAATGATGTTGTGAATGTGATGGGGGAGTATTCTAGATCTTCTCTGACACCACCACAATGTTTATATCAGACACACTGCAACTTTGGCATTGAAAACAGTCAAATACCACACACAATTAACTGACAGGCTCTTTGTATGCTACTATGTATATTTTAAAGTCCCACACAGGTGCTGCGCTGTGGCGATATTTAATTGAATAATAATGTAAGGCTCCAAGACATAAGGGCATGAATATAAATTTTGGACACATTGGAGTGATTCCATCTTAACTACACTTTTCTACTTCAGTATATAAATCTTTATAAACGAACAGATAATGGAAAGTGCAGAAGAATGTGTTGCGCCACTCATTACAACCTGATAATTCTTTAGAGCCTGCTGATGTGAAAAAAAATGAATATATATTTATAAAAAATTATAAATGGTTTTATAGGTAATCATTTTATCTGTGTCATGAAAGGCATATAAAGAGTGTTTAATATAATGTAATGCTAGCACGGTGTTCGGGCATTGGCCATGGATTCTTGAATCAGCAGAGATATTCAGACCGGGAACTGTCACTCTTATAAGTCATCTGGGAGTCGATGCTTGACCTGGAACACAGGAGCATTCGCTCTGATTCATGAGTTGGTCTCCTTGCCCAAAGCTCAGTTGGGTGAGTGTTCAAAGTCCTTTGTTTCATTGTAATTGTCTCAAACTTGACATAGCTCTCTTTTTCAAGCTCCTCTTCATCCGACGCAGTGTTATGTCCTTTACAGTACAGAGCGAGGATCTTGTAAAGCAGCAGGACAATGAGAGGCAAAACCAAAGCACAGGCAATGCCGCTGATGATCATGAAAAACCGGTTCTGCCCATCATCGTCTACGTTGTCCAATGTGTAGAAGTCAATGCAAGGGTCTTTTCCAGCTGCATTACCTTTCGCGATGAGGCAGACTGAGTACCTCATCCCAGATGACAGTCCATCTAGGAGCACTTTTCCACTGCCAGCATTAGTCTCCACCGTCCTCTTAGTGTCATCCTCACCATACGGGGAATATACAACTGTAAGTGGAGCATCATTTGGTAACCCATCTGCAGTCCAAAGCAACACTGCACTATCAGCCGTTTCCTCTACAATCTTTAGATCTTCAACAGACTTTGATTTCTCACTTTTCTTGCTCTTTTCATCTGCTGCAAGCTTTCTCCCATTGCCCCCTTGTTGACTTTTTGTTTGCTTCAGTGAGCCTTTCTGTAAACCATTGCTGGGGGTAGTTTTTGGCTTCCTAGGGACAGCAGATACTGTCGATGTTCTTGGGAGGGCTGTGGACATGACGGAGGGTGAGTTGGGAATGTCTGTTGGGGGAATAAATGTTGTGCCAAGGCTGGTTGGCCCAGTTCCGGTGTCAGGCCTTGGTGGAGGGATGGTGGTACTGATAGTACCAGCAACTGAGAGAGAAATGGTAGCTTCTGCATCGCCAGCAACATTCTTGGCTTTGCAACTATAGGTTCCAGCATCTTTGAACAATATCCCATGCAAGCTCATGATGGACCATCTGATGCCATCCCCAGGTGACTCCTGGACTGTAGAGTAGAAAGAGAATATAAAAATCAACATTGATTATAACCTTGCAATGCTAGTACTGCATACTTAAATATGTACTTCTCATCAGGCAATGAAAATCTTCAAATCCCAGACATTACTTTAGCCTCAGCTAACATGCAGTTTACAAAACCTTGCCATTATACCTGTGTTGTTGACTGGTGAGCCGTCTGACTTCGCCCAGTAAAGAGTTGGTGTTGGAAACCCTGTGGCGTCACAACGCAGGAGAACATTACTGCCCAAAGGAGATGTGATCTTGGTTGCAGATGTCATCACTGATGGTTTTACGCAGTTGTCAAGTTCAGCCCGCTGAAAAAGGACACCTGCCAGATTGTCTGGTCCAGCGCAGGTTAAGAACAGATCCATCAAAACCACTGGTGTGTCAGCCATTTTGGACATCTCAATCAGCTTGGAGATTTTGCAGTCACAGAACCAGGGGTTGTCCTGGAGGCCTGAAGATGAAAAGATGACATCAATTCTGATTATTGATCGTCCTTTCATGCAGTTGCTGTGTCAAACATCTCACACTTAAATGCTATGTTGTTATAAAGCTTTTTTGTGAATCACAGAGGTAGGAATAGGGAATACTGAGATGACATTTTAGCAGTGAATGAACAAAACAAAAGAGAGGAGATTTTCATAATGCCTGATCTACATTCAGTTGTAGCAGAAGCTGCTGTTTAAAGGAATGGGAATGATGTACTCTGTGTTAAGTTAATATCCACAGCAAACAGTGGGCATCATTAGATTGTATTGTACAAACGCTATCCCTATTTATCAGCCACCATTTGCATCATTTTTCCCCCCTTTTTTGCTCATTTTAGATTTGATGATGAAATGCAAAGGCAGTGGAAGTGAACGTATCATAAGGGAGTCATGGAGTTTCACTTACCACTTGCTCTAAAAACCTGGTGCACACAATAGGTAAGCACATGTACCAGTGCAGACTAAAGCTCTTTTAACCAGATTAGTCTGTCTTAACAGTGCCAAAGCACCTAAGCTGCCACTGGCCTTCCTCCACTTTGTAATAACATAGTCTTTCCATTAGCTTTGTTGTTAGCATAAACATCAGTGGATCACGAACAGCATAAACACGTCGTCACCCATATGACAAGTTTATAATAATAGCAAATATGTGTGGGATTTATTGCAAATTGTAAAATGGAATCTAGATTAGTCCAAAGTATATTTTTTAATGTTTGTTTCTGTATTTATTCTTGATCTACTTAGAATAGTTGTAAACAAATTCAAAATAGTTAAGTTGTGCATATCCCCTATAAAATACTACCAGGGAATGCTTGCAGGATACACTGAACAAGCTGTTGTCTGTTTCCTTCACGCTAATCCTGTTTCTCCTTCAGGTACACCAGAGCACACAACAAGCTATTTCGGCTGAGATAAGCTAGCTTGACCTTAAACGGCCTTTTAATATCTCTCCAACTGTCCATGCGACACAGATACAGTGAACGTGCATTTATTTACGTGTAATTTAGAAATATATCTAGCCAAATGAATGCTCTAGCTGCATTTTTTAATTGGATCCAGCACAGCAGTATGCTAGAACCGACCCAATTGAACGCGTTTGCCTGAACTACAACTTAAACTGCAGTTAAACTAGGTTTCACGTTTCAGTAGCACACTGGGAGTAGGTGTGTCTGAAGGCTTACCAGTATGCACTGGGGCGATATTATCATTGTGATCATCATTTAATCTATGCAGCTGCGCTGTCTGCTGCCTAGTGTTCTCCAATATTTCCAATGCTGACTGTATTTCCTATAGATTGTATAGAAAAGGTGGATGTAGCCACTGTCATGTCATCCCTTGGTTGGCTTACCAATTTAAAGCCCTAAGTTTGGCATTTGGAAGATCCAACTGATTCTGTGTTTAGATCCACCAATTTATTGGTCAAAAAAAAAAGAAAAAAAAGTGACTTTGTTGTTGATTAGCTGAAGATGAGATGACCCCTTTACTTGTCATTACAGTTTTATACTGGAAATGCCAATACATTGGTTACCTAGTCCACTGAGTCAGCATGATGCCCATTTTGGTGGCCACGCATGTCTGCATGTGTCTGCCAGACCCCACTCTAGTGGGATAGTGTTGTCGTTTCTGCATCTGTGAGCAAGCAAGCGTTCACAATGGTCTAAAGGATATAAATGTCATCATCAGAAGGTGTATTCAAGATTCTGTGCTGACAAATCCCAAAGTATTATCCCTTTTTTTTTTCACTTTTTCATGTTGTCCATCCAAACCTAATAAACAAAATAGCTCTTCTTCTCACTGTCAGACAACTGGCATATTTTTTTCTAGTGTGCATATGTGGAAATATGTGTCTGCCTCCTGATTGTAGTATGTATACAAGTGCTTGCAAGTGAATTCAGATTTCCTGCTGTCCATAAGCATGAAATGGGGAATCTATTAATTGGCCACTTGATGTAGTGTTGCCTTCGAAAGAATGTTTAAGATGAAAGATCGGAAATTTGAAAATTGCAAGAATTGTTTGAACTGTATAATTCTGTTCTTAAACTGAACTTTGTGAGCATCAGCCTCAGTTAGACCACCTCAGCAGCAGGTTCAAGTCAACCACTGTGTTTCTACAAGAACCAACCAGGTACCAACTAAACCAGTTTAACAATTTTAAAACCACAGCTTCTGAAAACTTAGCGATTGGTGTAATTGGTCATGTGCCTGAATGTACCTCCAGACAACACAGGTTTCAATCTAAACAATAAACCACAGCCATGCTAAAGAGAGAAAACCAACCCATACAAGACAACAGGTGTTTTGGGTTTATCTCAGCTTTAAGAACTTTGTATTGCATTCATGATAAGGTAGTATTATGTATAAAGATTAGACTTGAAGAAATATACTACGAATAGGAGATGAGTAAGGTTTCTTACCATATAGTTACCAACTTCTTATAATTAAACATTCAATCGTGTCACAAAAGTAAGTGAATAAATAAATGACAGGAAGTGACTGACTTCAGGATAAGACCAATACTAACAGCTGTATATGAACATCATATGCTCTGTTATCAAATGGCACCAAACCCCTCATGAGATGAACACAAGTCAATTCAGCTGAAATGTCGAAGCCCTGCAACATTTTTTTCAGCTAAACCTTTCCACACATATTCCTTTCCAGTTTCACTTGAAGTAAATGTCATGAATTCCAAACTGAGCAATAATTAATAATTACAGGCTGAACTTGCTATTCAGGCTACTTTTTAATCATTATTGAGAATAAGGCAACCAGGCCTGTGGAGGGGAAACTGTAATTTGAGCGTAGGGCAGATTTTGTTTTTGTTTGTTTGTTTCTGTATACTCCTCGTATTACTTAAGTAATAAAAAACAAGTTCATATTTTTAATGAGAAGATATCTTTTTCTTCTAAGCATAGCCTCTTGCAACCTCAAGTTATAGATGCTGTAATTTCCTTGTACATCTAACACAATACACAGGGCAATACAGTCGTCTTTCTTTTTTCTTTTTTTTTTTAATTCACCGATGAACTTGACACTGGCTTGAATTACCAAGAGGTATTGTGTTAATTATTTTACAGTTAATTAGAGCTGTAAATTAATAATATACATAAAGCATCAACTCTGCCACTGCTTAGAATAAGCTAATTTGACTGTGTCCTGAGAGTCATGACCGCTCAGGCAGAACAAGTCTGGCTAGATTAACAGGTGATGGAATGAAGTTCCTGAGGCAATTACAAATAACCCCAAGAGTGTCCTGGCCCTAATGTCTTATAAAACCAAGCCAGACAGCACATTTTCTCCTTACCTAACACGACTTTCTGAGAGGCGTTAGTAGAGACAGGTCGTCCATTAAATGGTGGCCAGATATCCATGAGATCAGAGGGCAGGGTGGTGAATTTGTTGCTGGATAAATCCAAGTAGGTAATGTTGAGGAGGTAGGGGATTGCCTCGGTGGGAACATTAGTGAGTCTGTTGTTGTGAAGATCCAGTGTCCTCAGCCTAGGCATCTCTTTGAGAGACTCCCAAGGGAATATAGAGATCATATTTCCATCCAGCCGCAGCTCATGGAGCACTTTTAGGTTGTAGAAACTACCGGTATCCACTGAGGTTACGGAATTGTAGGTAACCCAGAGGTATCGCAGGTCCACTAGGTAGTAAAAAGCCTCCGTCGGGATTCGCCGTACTGCAGTTTTCTCAATTCGAAGTTTGACAGTATCCACAGGGACATTGACGGGGATGTCAGACATGTCTGGGTCATTGCAGAGCACAGATCTGAAAATCAAAAATAAATATGTAAAAATTGTTGTGAACAGAGCATGTAGGCAGCTAACAAAACTGTTTTACAACTCGCAACTCATTTTCCATTGAGGGTGTCTCCATGAGCATTTAATTGACCTGCCAGTGAGATGTACCATCTGTATCTGTCAATGCATTATCCATACATCAATCCATCCATTTAGCCTGTCGGTTGTCATGTGGAATGCTTTCACTGCCATGACTGTAGTCCACCTAAAGGACACTCCACAGATGACAAGGTCAAAGCTCATCGCTATCATCATCAATAGAGAGTGGTCATGTGGACTATAGAGGGTGGAATAATTGATGTTACTCTCAAGGACATGCAGAGAGTGCATTTCATCAGTATCTTGTTTCTTCAAGTAAAAAACACTTTTAGCTATGATTTTAAACTTTTTGCTGCTTCTGTTGTACTGTCCTGTCCCATAATGTGTACCTGAATACCAGTGTGATGTTATCTTCTGCTGTGTTGCCACTGCTAACCTGTCACTTTTCCCCTGCTTTACAACTGGCAGATATTATCACACATCACATTACTCTCTGTTATCTTTACGTGCAATGAAGAACAGCATTTGGCACTAACAGGATTAATGGTGTAGTGGGAAATTAGGTCCGTCTCAGGTATAAACGGATTGGTGCCATGCCAGGAACCATACATTATGTCAGCACACCCTGTGCAAATTTGGGTAATTTATAAACTACTGATACCCCATTAAAAGCTGATCATTTTGATTGCCCTGATACTTTTTTGTACGTTTTTACATTTTAAGTGCAGCTGCTTTGCATTTTAATTGTTACACATTCAAATTGGGTCACACTCAATTTTTTATTTTTTTTATACACACCAATAGACATATACGTTAAAGCTCCACACTAATCATGTCAGTACAGATTGCTAAGTCCATGATTTAACACCGATGACACACCAGACAAGCCTGAGTGCTGCAAATGGGTCACTAATGCCTCTGAAAAGATGCAAACAGTTTCACAAAGTTTATCTAAGAGTACACGAAAGAAAATGTGTTAAAATTGTGTCTTTACTAGGTCATTATTTTTTAAGTGACACTACAGATAGAGTGACCTACTTTGCCAAACTCACACACAAGTCTTTATAAATGTTGCTAAATTGTCATTGATTTTCTAAGTGTACAAAGACTACCAAGGGCAGTTTGTGTGAGCACAATTAGAATACAGTTTACCTGGTTCCGACTCCATCGGTACGTCCATGGAAGACGCAGGTACACTGGGATGGACAGAAGGGTTGAGCCATACTGAGGCAGCACAGGAGTACATGCACACAAAGAAGTCGACGCATGATGTCACCGAACGCACCCAAAATGCTCACATCGAGGAGATATCAGGAAAAACGACATCCGGATTCATTGAGAGCCAGAGGAGTTATTTTTCCCACAAAAGAAATGGAGAACAACGAATAGCGCTTTCAAAATCCATTAGAGGCAACGGTGCGCAGGCTGAAGATGTAATTACAGTACAGGTGACCTGTGAGAGCGGCCATGTGGGGGAGGGAGGGGGGAGGAGATTAGTGAAGGATTTCCTAGGTTTGACAGGGTCATTCAAGCTAGCGAGCGTGGCACGACCACTCTTTTCAACACGGCACTGATTAGCTAATCCTGGGGAGGTTTCCCCTCACGTGAGCTGCCCACACCTTCGTTAATCCATTTGGTTTGCGACTTTCGTTTTGAATTTAACTCGTTTTTTGAAAATGTTGATGTTGTCACCGACACAAATTAATTATTAGATAGATTTTTTTTCCATTTTACACTCTGTTTAGTTCGTCTCGTCTTTCTGTCCTAATACCAGGCCGTGTGGTTTGGCCTGTTGTTTTCAGCCTGCTTCTAAAGTGAAAAAGGCTGCAGATTTTATTTTGTGAATTCTGATGCAAGTCCCTCTGACTCTCAAGAAATTCCATAAATGTAAATGTATTATTGAGTCAGAGGCCATATTTAAGATGTGTGAGGTAGTTCTGTCTGGCACCAGGGTGCAAAATGTAATCTTGGATATGATTTATTACCTGACTGGGTGGATCAGTGGTTTTGGTTACGGGGGCTACACTCAACCTGCCTGCTGATGACAGCTCCACAGCAGGGTGCCCCTTTCATATCTCCTGCACACTATTTGCTTGTGGCCTTTTTTTTAAAGGTCAGTTTGAATGATGATGTATGCTGTGAGCATTTTGTGCTTGACATCCGTTATGTAGATATACATAGCACATATTACAGCACAAGTTTCTCCTGGGTATAGCATTTCTCTAACGCGTAAATATGCATGTAATGAAAGACGTTCAGAGAGTTGAAACTCCCACTAGTTTTGGATAATCCTTTACCTTGTTGCCATAACCTGTGATCCCATTGCTATTATTTATATTTTATGTTCAACTGATTTTGTTTCCTTATGCAAAATTAGTTTTGGCCTATCTCTACCTTGTTTTTTTTTTTAGTCTTTTCTACATAATGTTAGAGACTTAATTTGCATCACCACCAAAGTCATCTATTCCCTGCCACAAGCCTTATTTGTAAAAGTTTAATTAGAACGACTAAGTAGAAAGGGAGACATCTAGTGGTTGTAGTAGTTACTGAGCATATTTCCTCCAGATACACATTAATTTTCTTCTTTTAACAGTAATCCATCTTTTTACAAACTAATTCTGTCTAGCCACATTTTAGAACTCACTTGACAGGTAATACACTTGATATATTGCCTCTTATGGTTATTCTACTAGATCACATATCTCGAGTATTGGTTGACATCAAAACAAAATGGACGCAGAGACCTCTGGTATTTATTAACAAGTACACAAGTGAATTTTATTTATGCAAGCAAATTTGATCATACAGGTCAAATAAGCCACTTCAAGCTGTTGGCACATGAATGTACAAAACAGATTTGATTTAAAGCCTGCTACTAAGCATCCGTAGTGAAAGTACAAAAGACTAATACAAGGAGAAAGCTGAAAGCATTTTTTCAGATCATTACAGAGTAAGCAATGTTGGTACAAGTATTAGCTTTAAGACATGGTTGAAAGCTCATCACAAACTAAATAGACACAACTCAAAGACTACAGTCTCTAATATCAGTAGCATAACGCAGTAAGCGTGGGAGGTTTAGTACTGCACATATAAACAAAGGGTTGATCCAGCAAGACAGTCAAAAGTGTAAAAATAAACAAGTGAAATAAAGTAACTTCTGAGTCAATAAGACTATATTAATGCATGTCCATGCCACGAAAAACATCTAAATTCACAGTCTTTACTAACAGTACAGTTATCCAACTTTGAGTTGAACACCAATGCGCTTACATCTAGAGAGAGCACAGAAATGGTCAAATAAGTGCATGAAACTAGCTTTGAGAAATACTGACCAAAGAAAAAAAAAATTGCCAGGCAATGAACTGACAGGTCACCTCTGTAGTTTATGGCATCGGGATGTGTAAGCAATACAGTTACTGTCATGAACAAAAATACTGTGACACACACTTTTCTCACATTTGAAAACTCCACCAAGTAGTGCCATTACACCAACAACTTTTGTCAGGCCTTCTTTTCGGTTGAGACTGATGCAGATTGGACCGATTTCTTCTTATTCTCACATGAATTGTCCTTAAATGTCAGTGCTTAACATATAGGTATGCTTTGATATATCAGTATATACAGTGCAGAGTTCTGCAAAAACAGGAGTTTAGTATTTATAAAGTTCCGCTTTTAAGAAATTAAAAAAGGGATTATGAAAGCATGTTTGCATGTGCTTTTGTGGCTCGTGATTCGAAGACAATGGAATCATTCAAAGTCCTAAAATATATTTAAATGGCAAGATTATCATAAAATAACCCACAATTTAACTTTAATTGTCTAATCCTGTCTCTAAAATCTGACTATAAAGTCCTTTTTTCCCCCTCTTTAACAGGCTTGGCACATCTAGCAAATATTTGATTTACTTTGATTTGGTATTTATTACTGTGTTGACTTGCATTCGTAGAAGTTCAAATGGAAAAACAGCTCTAACAGCTTTCACGTGAAAGTGGTTTTAATCCCTGGGAATACTGGTATGGCAAAGGCTTGCAATGCTTCATAGTTGTGTTGTGAGATTTAAAATATTTTCAAAACTAACCACCCATTCACATACAGTACATAGTTCTGGAACAAGAAATCCCCAGACACACGACATGAGAAATGTGCTTGAAAACCCTTTGAAGCCCCTGTTGACCCCCTCAGAAATCAGCAAAAAATAAATTATGCATGAGAGCAAAATGACACTTAGTATCAAATAAAATTTAAGAAAAAATAAAAAACAATTATACACAAATTATTTGAAGTAAAAAATAATAAAAAGCAAAGTAAAAGCAAAAAATACTACTGCTACTTCTAATTCTACCAACTACGCTAAAACTACGATCGGCACTAAGCAACTCTTATTCAAGAATAATACAACTGCCATAATGATAATAATCATAACACCATCCATGAGAGAGGTAAAGGGGCTTTTTTCATCTGAAATGCTGTTTGTGACTGAGGAGGTTTGTGTGACGCAACCCCCCCAGACCACATTGTCATATGACGCACCAGTGACATCAGCAGTGGCGAGGGCCCTAGGCGCCATCCGCCCCCCCCTCGGGAGGGGATGGTAGAGAGAGACAGATAGAAAGCAAGAAGAGAGAGAGAGGGAGAGAGGCCGGAGTGGCAGGGCCAGGCCTCACGCTGGTCTTTATGTGTAGGCGTTGAGACGCTCCTTGGAGCGAGTGGAGTGGATGTCGTGAAGCTCCTGCTCCTCCTTCGACTTGATGTCCTCGTACTTCTGCATTCGGCAGGCGTCCTTCACGTAGGCCCAGTTGGCAGACAGCACCATCAAGTAGTGGATCTAAGAGGGAAGTTATAATGAGTTATTTATAAAGTGTAACAGCAATACATAGAGACAAATATTAAGAATAAAAAGAAAACAAGAGCTACAGCAGAAATCAACTGGACTTCTCTTGTAGGTTCTTGAAGACGTTTTAATCCAAGAGGTTTCTTCAGTTCTAACTGACTGATGGGGAGTTACACAGTTTATAGTCAGTCCAGCTCACATGGCCCTTTTAGGTGAGAGCTGAAACTACTTTGAGAACCTTAAAGTCCAGTTGATTCCTGCTGAAGCTCCTACCATGACCTGGACAGCTGAGAATCTACACAGACAAGATCTGTGATGAGACTGTTGCAAGTTTCAGAGCAAAACTACACGATCACAAGATGTGCTGTATTCTAGTGCATCTTATGACGTAGAAATGATTGATTCATCAGTTTTATTAGCTTTGTAATGTGGTGAGTAGACTTGTGAAGCTTGTTTGTGTTGACTACTGTTTAAATTCAGCAGAACATTCTCATTAATCCAGCAGGTGGCAGTATAACGCTACTTGTAGTCTTGGCCTTGTGTTACCATGGCAGCTCAGGCTATAATGAATGCATTGTGGTTTAATGACTGGGGTTGTAACTCGGCTTTTCTTATCACAAGGAATGACAGTTTCATAGCTGCACTGTGATATGTAAAAAGATCAATCAGGCGACTGAGATTCAAACATAGAAACATTCACTTTATCTTATTTGTTTTTGTGTTTTTTGCCTCACGGCCAGTTGTTGAGTCTCATGTATTTTTTAAAGATTTTTAGTCCTGATTGCTTTGAAGCTTTTTTCGGGAGCAGCTCATTATTGGGATGCACCAGTGAGTGTGTTGTGGCTAATTTTCTCCTCCATCATCTGGATGGAAAAAAAAAAAATGAGGATGTAGTCCTTCTACAATTTGCACCATCATCTCTGACTAGAAAACACTTTCTGTTTCTCAGAAAATGGCTCCTCACAAATTACTGAGTGATGTTTGCAACAATCTCCAAGCCTTTCTTCTTCCTGTTTCCATGACAACGGCATGACATGCCTGGTGCCTCCGAAAGAGGGAGGGAGACAAACCCTGTCTTTTTCACTGCGCCAAAATGCCTTCTCTCCCATCTACAGCTATTCTCTCACAGGCAAAACAATCAGCCACAACAAAACGCTGCTAGTTTGCCAGCGACAGTAGTTCCTCTCAGTCACCTCCATTTTCAGTAACAGCCTGAGCACTGCAGATTTATTTAAAAGCAAAGCCCCTTCTTTATGTAGAGAGACTGCAATAGTTTGAAAAAAAAACTTGGACCAGTAAAATGATATCTTTCATCCTTAATTTGAGTTTTTTTTTTGTTGTGTCTTCTGAATGATGTTTTTATTGTCGTGTCGGTGGCTCACCATAGCAATAACAGCAGCTCCTGCTCCAGCAAGGGCACAGATGAACAAGTGGAATGTCATGTCCAGCTGTATAAAAAAGAAATCACAGCACATATTAAATGGTAAATGGACTGCACTTATATAACGCTTTTCTACCTTTGCAGCCCTCAAAGTGCTTTACAATGTTTTCTCATTCACCTATTCACCCGTTCACACATACATTCATACACCAATGACGACAGAGATGCCATGCAAGGCGCTAGCCTGCCATTGGGAGCAACTTCGGGTTCAGTGTCTTGCCCAAGGACACTTTGACTGTGGAGGGGCGGGGGATCGAACTGCCAACCTTATGATCAGAGGACAACCGCTCTACCACCTGAGCCACAGCCGCCCATTAGTCTGTAGTGCTTACTGAACATCAAAATCGTGTAAGAAAATACAGTGTAAACATTCAGTTCCTTCAGCTGTACGTCCATAAACCCGTATTAATATTACTAGCAAATGTGCCTGCCGGTTATTTAAAAAATGCTTCAGTCATTCAGCATCTGCGAAATATTTACAATTTAATCTATAGAAATGGCTTCACTTTGTCAGCAAACAACTCCAGACCATTACTTCTAAAAAAGAACTGTCACTTCTGTGCTCTCCTGTTCAAAACTAATTCACTTTTGTCAAATGTCTGATATATGAGTCACACTCCTGTGTTCTTTGTCAAACTTTGGGGAAAAATAATTTGAGTGGAATTCACAGTTGCAAGTCCTATATGCTGTATTTCAAAGAAGTGACAGTCAGGGCAGGTGAGAGATTTCTTTCTGTTCCATTTATATACTGCATGCCCTCTTGTTTCTATTGCTTGATGTAGAATGTCCTGTTTAAAGCTGACGTTTGAGTGTTGCATGTAGACAGCCTGACTAATCCGTGACACCCATGACAAGATTCTGGTCATGATGAGCATTAGCTGTTCGTTTCTGCAGTCGATGCAGACTCTGTTTATAGATTTGTCATCAACACATGTTACTCTGCCCACACAGAATTTACAGGAATCTGATGCATCTGTAATCTTCTGCTACTTGCCTGTGATTAGCTACACCAAAAGAGGGTGTTTAAGGCCACATAGGCAGTGATTTGGTGGGTAAAATAGTGTCTGTGCGTGTGTGTTTATGATGTATGTGTGAATTAATTAGCAGACCTTGCAAAATGTAATCCGTAGCGTGCATTATCATGGTTTGATACACAAAAGTTGCTTTATTCATACCTCATTAGATTCACACATCTTGTAGAACTTCTCTGATCCAGCACACACAGTTTTCGCCTCAGCAATTGGCACAATACCTGAAATAAGTTGGCGTATTTAAAAACATCAATTAACACCAATATGGAGTGATATGCAATAAAAAAAAAAATAAAATCCACCAGAGCAAAGACAACAACAAAGCAGCAACAAGTTCATTTGTACCAACCATTGCAATACATTTTACAATTCACGCATAGCCACGCCGCGGACATATAGGCCTTTAATGTCACGGTGGCAGCACAAATGCGTGTTGACACAGAGGCAGTATCGGTGGCTGCCGGTGGCTAATGGACTGAAAGAGATGGCAGTAATTGAAAATAATGAGCTACTGATATGATTGACTTTCATTCCTAGTTTAACATGATGTTATTCTGGATCATTAAAGTCATTTGAAAGGAAACACTGAGTTTCATACATTGTCATTTTAAAAAGGTCACCTTCAAGTTTGCTGAACCATTATTAGTGTTTCATCTGTTAAGTGGCTTACTTCACAAATTGCTTTTAAAATTTATCAAAGATTACTGCATCCCTGTATCTGTGATGCTTTTTGCTGTGCACCAAGATAGAATTTTACTCCCAAGAGGCGTACTTAAATACTTTATGTACTCTGCCAGGTAATATTACGACATCGATGTGGGACTTCTGTTGAGCAGTTAAAGAAATCTGAGCAGCAAACAAACAGGAGACTGAAGAAAAGGAGAATATTCATCCTTACCGTACTGGCGTGGGTCCAGGCAGAGCGTGGCCCCCTCCAGCACCGTGGCGTTTTGGCAGATATTCCAGATGTTGAAATATATAAAGACTGGGAGGGAGGTGAAGGCAGTCACTCCGAGCCAAGCCAGCATGAAGATATATGTCAGCATGATGAACTGAAAGAACGGAGGACAACAGATCGTTAAGCTATTGTGACGATTGGTAATTTTAATAAAAAAGTATGCACAACTGAACTGTGCAATGCGGCAGAATGGGCTTTTGTTCCAGAGCACTGTGGAAGGACAAAATCATCTTGTAAAATAAAAACTGGCTGGTGTGAGCCTGTGATCTTTTAGGCTGTGAAGTATTCCCAAGCCCTGCAGTCTACTTGCCTATTTTTGCCAGCTAATCTCATTTTGGTTTGGACATGTCCATGACCACAAGATTAATAAACCCAGTGACCACACATACCATAGCATAGCTCATTTCCTTTGTTTCCCTGTGGAGCTTTAGATTTAGTAAGCAATTAAATCCCCAAGATCATCTTGTTATGACCGCTGCAGGCTTTCTCATATGCACTGTGTCGGAGTGCTCCTAATTCTTTATTGTTATGGCTGCATAATAAAAATATTTTCACTGATGTTTTTCTGGGCACTGCGATTGCAACACAGTGTGATTTTAGGAATTTATTTTTGAAGCTGATCCACATAAACACATGTAAATCATTTATTACACAGAAGCATTACAGTGTGTTTTACTGGATGTCTCTGTATTCTACACATGAAGTTAACTTGTAAAACAAAGTAATGAGCTAATATAAATAATAATCCAATCCACATTTCGTAGAGCATCTTTAGCACTTTGCCCTAACTTTTGTTAAAAAACAAGAAATACAGTTGGAGCTCCAGACAGCATGTGTAGTGGTTGTTACAGCGGCTACTGAAACCTTCACCTACTCAACCTTCAAGGGAAACTCCCGGGAAAATGACCTGACATTTAGACTGTATGACTACCAAGTGACTCCTGCAGCAGCACTGGAAGCTTGTGTACAGTTGTAAATATAACAGATCAAAAATCTGAGCTGCATTTTACAGTTGGTACGCAGTGAAACGGTGAGCCTACCCAAGCGCTGACACAGCGTCCACAGGTGGTGATCTTGAAGTCTCCATACAGGTCTTTAATGGCTCCGCTGGTGAAGAATCCCTCCACCATCAGCAGGATGCCGTAGACGAAGAAAGCTGAAGCAATGCCGTAGATCACATACTTGATAATGTCAATCCTGGAGAATGAACAGAAAACCACTGAAACAATCCATCGTAACAAGATGTTACAGAGAGTCCATGAAGTATTGTTGAGCCTTTAGGGAACGAGGATATTTCATTGTGGTTCGAGTAATGCTGTGCTCTACATTTGTCTCAGAAATCTAAATATCATGCATGCTATACTGTCTTAAAAGTAATGGAATTTGAAGTTTTACAGTGTCTGAGCAGAGTTGTTTGCTTGTGAGTTCCAGCAGGGAGGGTTGACTGAACACAGGGACTACATAGATTGTAGAGGAAGCAGCAGTGTGTTATATCTGAGCCATTTTAAGACCTGAAAGGATTATTTTAATGGGGAAAAAAAAAAGCTTTCAGATGTTAAATCAACATCCACAAAGGGACTTTAAAGCCTGTCTTACTCACATGGTAAAGACATCCAGTGCGTCCACAGGGCTCCTCACCACCTCAAAGTAGTTCTGGAGAATGGTTACAGTGCCAGAAAGGGCTTCATGTCCGCAGCCGCAGAACAGAGCCACACCCGCATACAGCAGGATGGTGGCTATGAGGGATGGGTATGGAATCCCACCCAGGCATTTTATGCAGCACTCAAGGCATCCTAAACACACAAACAGAGTGATAAATTAGTCAACAAAGACAGTTAAACTTCTCAAAGAAAAGTGTTCTTTTCTCTGTCTGACACTGTGACACAAATTAAACTGGATTCACACTATTTTGCTCGATCTTAAATTATTCAGCAAAACATTGCCAATGGGTAAATGCATTTGCATGTTGTACACTGTACTTCCATTTACTTTTGTGAGAATCTCCAACACTCAGACCACAACTGGGAGGCTGCTGTGCATGCATGGTGGAACAAAATACAACAACTTGAATGAGGTGGATTGCACTGCTATTCTCCCTGTTACATGGGCAACTGATTTCTTTATGCATCAAGTGTCAGAGTACTCAAAGCCATAAAAGAGGACGAGATATTTAATGGCCACTTCTACTTTATCTATGCAGTTAACCGGCATTGCATTTTGTCTGTATTTTAGGTTCATGCACCAAATTCGTTCTGTCAGTTGTTCAGCCCTACAGAGGATGCTGACATTTTGTTCAGCATGAAAAACTCAGCCTGAGCTTTACATAGCGATTGTGACCTTTAACCCCTTTCTTCTTTGCCCAGTCTCCTGTCCCAGAGGCTCTTAAGGTGACTAATCACCGCTTGGCTCCAACTTCAATCTTGTGTCGCACAGTGTTGTGTTGCTCAGAGAGAAGCGGAGTCTGTAAGTGCTTGTGTGCGCGAGTGTGTCTGTATGAATTGCTTAGATTTATGAGTCTTCATCTTGCGTTTGTGTATTTGTGTGTGTGTGTGTGTGTTTTGGGCTACTGACTCAGTCATTTCTCAGAGTTGCAACAACAGAAGTGGAGTTTATTTCCTGTGCGAGCCCAGAATTAATCCAGTCTCGCAGAACATCGCAGTATATTACCCACACAGACACATTTTTTACATAATGGGACCATCCTGAATCAATTGGGACCTCCTCATCTAGACCTGTATTGAACTGGAGCGCTGCTTCCTGAGTTTACGTGGCTGTTTGAAGTCCACATCGATACACACACGTATGGAATGTAAAAAAATGTAATTCCATGTTCATAAAAACTAAAAATTGATCTTGATCAGTTACAAGATGATAATGGCCCATGATTAAAGTCGTCTTGCATTCACACCGTCGTCCTTGTTCTCAAAAGAGACTCACTGACTGTACAGTCAGGTTTGATTGTCAGCTGTGGAGCTGATAAAAGATTTCAGGATGTTTTCAGCACCATTCTTTTATAGTTATCTTGTCGTCTTCACTTGCGTTACAAAGCAGGAGTCAGAGCAATATCCCGCCTCCTCAGCTCTCTGCTTCTGACTCTGATCCAGACCTGAGTGGAATACAAAGTAGCTGGTCCGCCTGCTGGGCTGTACCGAGCACTCAGACTCTTGGTGCAGCTCCGACCCTCGCCCAGACTTGCCTAGATTATCTACATTCTCACTGATGTAATCCAGTTCTAGACTGTGGAACGCCTTTTCAGCCTTTCCACTTCATTTTTGCTCAGAGTGTACACAGTTTCTCAATAACCTGTGCAGCTTTTCACACTTGAAATCCACCTGCATCAGCTACAGTTGTCAAAAAAATCAATAACTCACTTCAAATAGACACGAGCCAGGTTATCCGTGCATGTTGACTTGCTTCAGTCTCCTGATTTTAGTCTGTTTTCAAGCATATTTTCTCAGTTCGGTGGTGCACAGTTTGAATTATGTCCAACATATGCTCCAGTCGATGGCTTAAAGAGGAGGAACATGTCTGAATCGATGGGATTTATGTAGGCTTTCATCTAAGGGCTTCCCCTGTCTTTCAGACAGATCAGAGTCTGACACATGATTATCCGTCATACTGGAGATTCTCCCACTGAACAGAGTAGGGGGACTGTGATGTCATCTCTCTGCAGTATTCCTGTAGCATCACTACCTTGGTGTTTTTCCAACACCCCCACTGACCCACCTGAGCAGAGACATCAATTTCAGGGAACACCTCCCCTTTGGTGCCTTTTAGACTATCAGGTACTCACAGTGCCACCTGACATCAACTCTCAGGCGCTTTCATAGCAATTCACACCTTTGTTCATGTGACTCTGACAACCTGCAGGAGATTTTAATGGCTTGGACTCCCTGTCTGCCAGTAAAACTGAGGCTGCCTCTTGCATGACTGGTGAAACAACTACAATTCTACAATTTCAGTCCAGTGGATGTGGCAGTTTTGATAGTCACAAGTTGAAAGTAACCATGGAGCTATTTATGTCAAACAATGCCTTGCCTTGTGGTTTTGTCATTAATTGTGTGTCCCCACTTGACCTCAACTTGACCGCTCTGCATAGCTTTTTTTTTTCTAACGTCGTTTGGACAGCTTCCATAGAAGTGAAGGTTGATTTGTTTTAATTGCATCCAAGTGTGATCACAGACTGGCTGTATACGTAGTTGTTTACACCTACTGGGGTTAAAATTGTTTTGATAAAAAAAAGTTGCTGATGATATTAGAATGACTTTTTTTTGGCCACGTAAACTTGGAAAAGGCTCCAGCTGAAGGGCAGTGCCAAGTTTCTGAGATAAAAAATGTAGCTGTGTCAGCAATAAAGTTGAGGTCAGCTCAACTTTTGCTGGACTGCAACGTGACACCAGACAAAGTGTTGCGTTTCACAATCACATATATGCAAATACACATTCCTGATTACTTTGCTATGTGCCTGTTTTTTTACTGTTTACCTTGCCATCAAGATAAATGATAAACACCTGCTAGAAAGTTGTTATTCGTAGTTGTTCCATGTATTTCACGGTCTCATTTACATCTCAAGGTCCTCTAACAGAAAGAAACAAAAGACAAGCCACCACAAATGCGGCTCCTTTTGTTTTTGGTTTGAATATCCTCTAAGACCGAAAGCGATTCTGTCAACACATCTTCCCTCAGACTCATTATCTCGAGTTGGCTTATCGTTTCAGGAAGCAGCCAGTGACAGGATTTATTGATGCTGTGGTGTTTACTGACAGGATGAGAGCAAGAGAGAGAGAGAGAGGCCTGTCACATATACCTTCCATGCTCTCGGTCAGTGTGCTGGTTTAAGCCAGAGTGAGAAGAATCAGCTGTTGAGACGATTAAAACACTCACCGAAACAGACACAAAACAGGTAAATGAATCAATGAACACAATATATCCTAATGTTCTCAATTAATTAATTTTATATTTCTATTTATTATTCTCAAACTTTTATTCTGAAATTCCCACTGTGAGAAGACATCTGAAGTGAAAGCAAAGTCTTTCTTTTTTTTTTTTGGTTCCTTCGAGACATGCTAGTGGGATTGGGTGCTATAACTGTGCGGAGCCAGTACTTAACATGTTGGGAGACGAGTCGTAAGATAAATGATTTATGTCGTGTCCTCAATCAAGGTTTATTACCCTTTGCATTATTTACATATACTCCTCTCAGATTAAACCGGCTTCAGTCGAAATCTCGCTGTTCGTCATTTTAAATCTATTTTACTTTTCCTTGACGTACGTCAGCGCCAGTCAACTCAGTAATCAGGTGTAATCACTGCTCTTACAAACCCAAATAACTAAATTATACCCACCGGTTTGCATTATTACAGTTTTGTTACAGCAAAATAACGTCGTCTACGTGACTTGACTGAAAGGAGGTGTTGTTTCCATGGAAACAGCAGAAGATGAAGTTACGGGGCAGGATGAGAGCGTTAGCGAGTGGATGTAACAAGAGTGATGTTTTATTGATTGTCTGCTCCTAATTTTGTGCAATGGAAACTCTTTGGACCCAGTGAAGAGAGGTGTACGAGGGAAGCACACGATTAAATTACCACGTCAAATGATCTGACAGATTAAAATTACTGCTGCATAATAAGTCCTGCATCATGGTCTCAGAGGGAAAAAAAACAGTCCTCACTTTATTCAGCTGTTCTTTCTCTAACGCTTCGTTGGGTTTCTTCATATTTTTTTTGAGAAACTGCATTAAGGATAACTGACGAGCTGTGATTTGTTTCCGTACTAATGATATCAAGTGTTACTTGTCGCCGTCACTGCATTGAACAAAACTTTCCCTCATACCAGCACACACTCTCATTTCCCCTCAGTAACACTTCATTGATCTTAACTGACTGCAAGATTGAGCTCGTGAAAAATGGCAAATGGTGGTGCATACTGACTCTGAGAGCTACTGGATGCTTGATCCATAATTTAGAAGTGGCACAGTGCAGCAGCGCACAAGCCTCTCACATTCATTATTCATGCTTTCTGCTTAGCCCAACGTTACCTGTGATAAAAATAAAAGATCCCGTGCTTGATGAGGGGTTGCAGGTATTTGAATTGATCTTGATAGGTGTAGTACTACTTGTGTTTTGAAGTACTCGCTGACCGTGAAGTTGGGAATTTGGCCCAACTAAGCTGATTTAAATGGACCAGGAGCAGCGATAACAACGAACTTTGGCGTGCTCCCACCTGAGTTTACTTTAATGTTTAGTGTTGTTTTCATGGCAGAAAGGAGAAAATGGCAGATTTCCCTCAACTTTCTTGCTTTATTACGATCTGGTGGCTATTCAGAACCCGAAAAAAAAAAAAAAATCTTGCAAGTGTTTATTTTTCACATATCCATGTTTGTCCCACCATCAGGGAAGAAACGTTGAAGGATTTTCTTCACGCAGAGTGTTAATTAAATATATTTCACAGGCCAAAATTAAAAATCTGGCAACACAAGGATTAATTTTATTCAATTTTGAACAAAGAGACAGGATTTCACAAGATGGTGGGGGTTTAAATATTTTATCCTCCACACAACAAAGCCTCTGTTTTTTTTTGTTGTATTTTTTTAAAGAAAAAAAAGGCCAAAAAAAAAAAAAAAAGCGAAGCCTGTGTGACCCCAAACACCGTGATCCAATCAACAGAAGGCGTCTCGTTAATACAAAGAGAAAGGATGACCCCCTCCCAAGGCCCCTCCCACCTCCCACAACTCCTCCATCTGTCAGTGTCATATCCGACAGGCACACACTCAGGTCCTCACTGACCCAGTCAACTTTCACATGAGGGATGAGGTTATCTTTAAATAATGCTTGGAACTAAATGACAAAGAAAACACGATGCTGGGGGACAGTTGGAGTTAATTTATGAAGGATCTGCTGTCTTCTTTACTGCACTAATGATTTAGATAGGAGTATTACAATACAATTTAACAGACTGTATAGGTCTACTGTGCTTATTAGAGAGCTAGGACATTTTTTTTGTCTTTTGTCTTAATTTGTTTGCAAGATTTTGTTAAAGGAGAGACACAATACCAATTTCATTTTAATGTATTTTAGCGATTCGAGAACCACCAAAAACTCCCTCATTCACTCTAACTACGCCCGATATAGTTGATATAGTTTGTCTAGTATTAATTCTACAGTGCTGAGATGTGTACAGTCAGCATCATTAAATAAAATGTAAAACTTACATTAAAGAAGTCAGTAATTTGATCGTTTAAATCGTGCGTTTGTGTCAGAAAAGTTGAGACGAATGAGCCCGATCACCTGAAGCCTCCATCGTTCGAGTAAACACTCGAGAAATAGTGAGACAGAACAAAAAGTGCAACAGCAGAGTAATATTTACACCATCATAACATCGGCTGTAAACACCTGCCTTCCCAGGAGTGCACAGAAAATATGTTTGCACTGGAATGAACCTTCAGACTATGTTTTTTGTTTTTTTTCTTTTTCGTGCCGGCAGGTTGGAGATCATGTCGAAACAATATTTATTTTACAGTTAGGAGTACCCTAAACTCCACGGAGCTATCTGATGCCATCCTAATATTTAAGACTTTCTTTTCTTTTCCAAATATACTCAGTAGTAAGTAAGTCCCACAGTCAGCAGGATGTCAGTCAAAAATGTAGTATTGGGCCAACTCCAGACACTTAACTTTTAAAGAGGATATAAGCTTGTAGTGAATGTATTTGTGGGTGCTTTCCCTAATTAAAATGGATCTTTTCTTTTTGAAGCCATACAGCAACATTCGGCTTTGCTTTTGGGGCAGTTATAGCCCCGGAGAAAATAAATAAGATGCTGTATTAGAGGAGGAAATTAACTATATTCATTAAAGAAGATGACAGAAGAGAGAACCATAATCTAATATTGTCTGGTGCACGTTGACATCACATGCACTGCGATATATTGAATAAGACTTCATTTTTTGTGCATGCAGCTAGCCGTTATTAGTTCCTTGTTATCAGAGGAGTTTTGTGTGGGGGTGGGGTGGCAGCGAGCCTGGTCAGAGAGGGAGGGAGGGAGGGAGGGAGGGAGAAAGAGAGAGAGAGAGATCTCAGTGGGGGGATGGTGTGTCTGTGTCAGTCTGAGGCTAATGGGCGTATACATGTCTCGTTGCTTTCCTTGTTCCTTTTAATGCAGCCCCCCTCTCCCTGTAGCGAGCAGGGATCAGCTCCTGCATGCCCCCATCTCCTCTGCGCATGTTTAATCAACCAGTATGGTTGCCATGTCAACCGCAGCGCAAAATCTGAGAATAGACCGGGTACTTCAGAGCTGTGACCCACTTACTGTATGTCAACAAATTCAGTGGGACAATAGTGAATGAGACACATTACACACATAACCCCTCGGGGCAAAAAGGACGTTACAGGCCAGGTCCAAAAGCTCAGCCGCTGATTTCCTCTCTTTCTTTTTCAGTGGGAGATGGAAGAGCCTGAACATGACTGCGTGACTGCAGAGCAGGGACGTGTCTTTTGTCGCTGCCAAGTTCACTCCAGGAACTGGGGAGCAAATGTCAGAAACTCAGCACAACAGACGAGGGATGTTTTGCACTCAGTTTCTGCGTTTTAATTGTGCAGGTAATTCCCTTTCCCAGGGTGAAATGAGCTTAAATGTCTTGATCACCAACATTATGAGCAGCCAGCACCAAAGAATGTAGGGATTTAAAGCACAGCTCCCTAACAATAGACCATAATAACGGCCTGTCAGTGTACAATCGAATGTACCAGCAATCTGTACAGTTGCTTTTTATCTTTGCTTGATTGCAGTCGCAATTACTCTGAACAACCTAAATATTTAAGCTTGATGTAAATAACTTAACCTACTTTACCTATAATTTTAAAGTTGTCTCTGTCTTCCAAATGAGCCTAAACACAAAGCTTTGTATGAGTTTAAACATTGTGAAACACACTCAGCACTGGAGTATAAATAGGTATGCAAATTGTAGTTTTACTTTTAAAACAGAGAAATGCAAATTCATTGCCATGTTTATTAACGGCACAATATTATGATTTGAAAACATCATTGCGAGGACCTAGTGTGGCTCAATATGGATGGCCTCAGTGTGGCCAATTATATTTTGAACACCTGTTAAGCCACATTGGAAAAATCTATAAAGAGGAATCATTCCTCTGAGAACAATAAGAAAACCCTCAGAAGTTTTCCAGCAATAGCTCCAACAAACTTCTGGGGAACAATTGGTGGAACTCCCTTGACTTCTTCTGGGTCGGGTCAGGTTAGGATTCAGAACAATGAGGAATAGATGAGGCCACAGAGGCAGAGGTTGTGTAGTGTTTGACCAGTACCCACTGAACTGATATTGTACTCTGAGTGGAAGTTATTATGTCAGAGTGGAAAACCGTTGGAGCAACATCCAGGGTATCACTGGACACAAGCTCTCCACTGAAGTCAATACTAATTTAATTCCTTTAGGTGTTCGTAGCTCTTTAAGGTAAAATGATCAACCCTACTGAACGATGAGAAAGCTTTCGCTTATGCACAAAAAATGGAGGAATATATTCATAAATGCAACACAAGTTAATAATATATTTGAAAGAATGATTAAAATAAAAATCTGATATGCTGGCACAACACAAGTCGAACCACAGTGTGCAAGATAAAAGCAGCCTCTCCTGAATTCAGCATGCCTTAACCTTAATGCAAATTTGACATTTATTACAGGAGCTGTGAATTGTGAAGCTCAGTGAACCATTAGAAATACAGCCCATCTCATAAAGCGTTACGATTGTGTTTGCTGAATTCATTTTGTTTGACAGAAACCCGCTACATTGTCGACTGACATAAATATCAATGACATGCACAACATGTAACCGCATGCCAAGTTAGTATCCTGATCAAACTGATCAAACAGACGGACAAGCGGTGCCTTGCAGAGCAGATCCTTGGCTCAGGAAACGCTAACAGGTGTGCCTTTGTCGGTTTTTCCATTCAGCAACAATTAACACATGAAGTGTAAAATATCTCCAGGATGTTGTTCGGTCTATTCGTCAACAGCGTTATCCATAATATGATCATTTGTGGAACTTCTTTGCGAAACTTTAATCATTTCAGCCCTGTGTTCATGGTAGTGGAAACCTGCTTTGGGCGTTGGTTTGCTTCCTGTTGCTGATGGCCACTTTGGTACATAGAGTGCACTCCTACATTTGGCTAGCAGCTCAAGTGAGCAGTGCCCACCTGGTGCATCTGACTCATAATCTGAGATTTGCAGCCTCAGAAGAGGAAGACAGAAGGGCATTAGCGTGCTGCGAGTGCACTCAGTGACACCTGCACCCCTTCAGCGGTGGAAGTACCTATTTATTTACAAGGTGTTGTTATCTTAGATTATGTCTGCAGTAGAGCCTGACAATTACTCGATTTCAAATCAAAATTACTATTTGAAAACGGTGCAATTTGCACATCATAAAGGCTGCAATTTAGGATGTATGCCAGTCATGCTGCTGATCGTATCGCTTTCACATGTTTTCTGTCTATTGCACAGTAAATATTAAACTGAAGCTTGACCTGCATGCAAATGACACATGCAAGATCTGCCAGAAAAATATTTTCCCCATATTGCCTGGAACTAGTCTACAGTGAAAAAAAAAAAAAAAAAAGAAAGAAAAAAAGTGAAAAATAAACAAATATATATATATAGCAGCAAGGATTCCAGAGAAAAATATGTCATAAATAATGGAATTGTGTAATGTTAAAAGACTGGAAAAAATTAAATTAAATTACATTAAAAAATAGTGAAAATAACTGCAATTGTGTGTAAAATATGGATATTTTAGTGGATTTATATGCAGTAAAACAGTGTAATTATATTATTATTCTGCCCTTTAACAGTGCTATAAATTTGAGAGAGGAGCCTGTAAATCTCAAAACAGTCGCCTTTTCATAGTTAATGTTGCGTGACATCCAAAAGCTGGCCCTGGGATGGACCTGTCCAGGATGTTTCCTGCCTTCGCCCTAAGTCAGCTGGGATAGGCTCCAGCGCCCCCACAGCCCTGCTGAGGATAAAGTGGTGTATAGTAAATGAATGGATGGACATCCAAAAGCTTTTAAAATTGTTATGACCAGACAGAAAAACTCTTATGATCCTTGTCTGTTTCAGTTACTTTGCTGTGAGCACTGTTCACCTAAATGTGCTCACTTGCCAGATTTTCCACAAATTCTGAATTGATCCTTATTGTACAAATGCTGCTGTGGGCCAATGTCACAGCACCAGCATCTAGTCCTGTATTATTCCATGCTATGCTGAACAATTTATGTATTTGATTTTTTTTCTATGATTAATTATCCTGTTTATTATCAAAAGGTGATTGTATAGCTGGGGCTATGACTTTCTGCTCACACACTCTGCCTGAAAATGAGCAATGACTCTTACACACGATTACAGAATTTTACCCAAAGATGGGAAGGAAATCAAAGTGACACGGAACAAAACCTGACAAGGTGGCTTTAATGTTCATCTTGCCTCATCAGAGCAGTCACTCCAATCTTCTGTTGTCTGTAACAACCAGTAGAGGAGCTGTCAAGTTGCTCATTTGATAAAAGGCACGCTAAGTTGGGTGACAAGGCCTGCTACCGTGTTCTAATATGTCTATGTTACACTGTGTTATGCTTGATCAACCAGTAAATCTCCAGAAACATGACCTCAATGGAGCCTGGGAATAAATGGGAAACTGTCTTGAAATCTTTTGATAGCAGCGCTCTTGTTGTTTTTGTGTTTAAATAACGGAATTTCAGCAAAAGTCAGTTTAAACTTTAAAGAAGAAGAAGCTATTTAAAAGTATACTGTTATTTAACCATGCCTAAACTGGCCTGAAACAAACTACTGACTGATTCCAATTAGATTTACCATTTGGCTTATAGCGTTGTAATACAGTCACATCAGACACCTTGCACTTTATTCCATCATCTCTGGATACTAGCTTCTATATTGTTATGTCCATGGTTGAAATCTTACTTGTGACAGTCCGGCAGAACAGTGAGGATGTAGTCTGATGTAATTTGATGTAATTCAATGAAAAAAAAAACTAAACTAAACTAACCACAGAAAAGTCACGGTTTAAAAGTACATAAACAAAGCAGATCAGATGTCACTGGAAGACATTTTTGCTTGTGTCTGTTTTGACACACCAGCAGTGACTCATGAAGGCTTGTCGCCCTGTTGGCAACACAACAGTGAATAGCGGCACACATTTGTCCAAGGGGTGAACTTCTCGTTCGCCAGCCTCTGTGCTAACAGGTTGGTTACTTTTAACCCATCTCTTTTTTAGATGATGACCACAGTACGACAGAAAACATGAGGTATAAAGGTATTCAGGTTCGGGGCTGGAAGGAATACATAACAAGTGATACAGTAAACAATTACGTCATCTACAAAAAAAAATCCTCCTCTTTTTGTATCTCTGTAATAGCTTGTGATCAACTCAGGCTGTATTTTTCGACTAAATAAATATGTAGCCCTCTATTTTTCTGATTTTTTTAAAAACATATTCAGAAACATGGCTAGCCATTGAGCACACATGAAAGAACAGAGCATGCAGGAATGCATGCATGACTTACATGGCTGCCTCCTTCAGTTGGGTAAACATTTATGTTAGTGGCCAAGGCTGATTTTGTTCTCTGAGCAGGAATGCCTATGTACACACCTAGTCATGGCAACCAAGAAGTATTCTGTAGGGATTCCAGCACTGCAACTGTCACATGTAGTCAAGTGCTGCTCACTGTCGAGATGATTGTGTTTCCTCTGCTCTCCCAAGCCTCTCGCTCTGTCTTTTTTTTTTTTTTTTGCACTCTCTCAGTGTTTCCTCCTTTTCTTGTCTCCTCTTATCCTTAATTTCTGTCGGTCTGCCTCTGCACCTCTTTTTGTCTCTGTCCCTCCCACAGTCTCAGACTCTGTGAACTATTCCTGCGTTGCTGAAATGTCATCAGCAGGAGTGGGTGACAGGAGAGTAGATAATGACTAAACTTGGACAGTGCCATGGCAACAGCTTTAGCTCATGTGTGTGCGATAGGTTGCAGGGAGGAGAGGCAGGAGGGGAGGAAAACACAAACATACGAAGCCATGTCTGTCACATGAAGTAAATCTGAAAGGGGGGGAGGGAGGGAGGGAGGCAGAGACAAAGGTATTTTTCTCCATGACAACAGCATCTTGTCACAGCCTTTGTTCATGTGTCATTTTAGGATGTTTAAAGAAAAATTATGACTTAATTTAAAATTTTACAATCCACTGATAAACACATATACACTCTTGATTTCTTGCTTTCGAGAGTCACAACCATATACTGAATCATTCATGCAGAGAGAAAAAAAAAAAGAAGTGGTGGGGGTGTGAAGTATAAATAGCAATTCCACTTTGCACAAAGCCAACCCTGCTCCTCTTAAATGAGCGAAAGAAAAACCTGCTCCTGCATCAAATCCACGCTGAATGTCGCAAAGCACTGCTGCAACATACAATGTGTTAGTCTTTGGACACAAAGGGCAGAACCTGAGAGCTGCTGGATTAATGAGTGTAGAAGCTGGGTTTGGTACTCCAGTCTTCATGTTTTTCTCTCAGCCATCACGACAGGCATGAAAGCCTTATCAAGCAAACAAAGGCAGTCCAGCCCTCGCTGGAGCAGTTCACACCCCTCTCACTACCCAAACAGCACATACAGACATGCACTTTTCAGTGGAGTGCTGATACTCAATAGACAAAAGAATTACCACTAACAGCTGCTCTCCTATTCAGAGAGGGAAAGACTAACATTTGTGCAATTGTCTTTGCAGAGACCACGGACTCGATAAAACACCCATGTCAGATTTGCCTAAAAATTCTAGTCCAACATGTAAAGAAATAGTTTCTTACCTTTCTGGGTCTGCCCCTCATCCATGTCTTCTTCCATTGTGCTGATTGTGTTTTTACAGCAACTAGAGATGTGTACAAAAATTGGCCTGTCTGGATCGCAGGTTAAAAAGCTTATTTATTTTAGGAGGAATCCACAAAGCACTTCCTCTTTCTTTCTACTGTCTTACTTTCCTACTTTCTCTAGATATTCCTATGAAACACTGAGATTGCCGATCAGCTGTGGTGTCTGTCAAGTGTCTGGGTGATGCGAGGGATTACTGATTCTTTGTGGTACTGTCCATTGCGAGCTGCTGTGGCAAGTGCTGAAAACCTTCTTGGTCCCTGGTGGAGAAGGAGGAGGAGGAGGAGGAGGAGAGGAGTAGGGGGGCTGGATTGAGCAGAGGGTGGTCTCTATGGTAGGCAGGAAAGCGCATGTGTGACAAAGGGGTATGCAGTTGAAAAAGGCAGGTGTGTGGAAAACGTGGAGTTGAATGAGTGAAAGCAGGACCGAGGCGTAGGCTGAGGCAGAGCGTGGACCCTTTGACTGTGTCCTGCATTCAGCTGTGTTCACGAGCGTGGGTCGCCGTCACTCGCCTTGCCCACCCCGAGCACCCCTGGTTCTCAGACGGAATGGTTAAGCCCGCTACTGCATTAACTCAACCTCTCCTTAAATAAGGGAGGGAGGGGGACATCTGATTTCAAAATGGGATTCTCCTAATCTTATTAGTCGTGCAGATTCAATTATACAACCACTAAGGAGGTGTCATTCGATTCTTACAATGTAAATGCACACCACATGTGTAGACAAACACCACAGGGGAAAGTTGTTTTTTAACCTTTGGTGATTTTTAGATTTAAATTTAAGGATGTTATTATGAAGAATTCATTTACAAAAACAAATAACTATAACAAACAAACCTTCAGAAAACCCACTTTTCCATCGTCTACCTGAGACAATATCAATCAAACTGAGGTTATCTTTGTCATTTCTACTGAGTCAAATCCACTCAACTTCAGTTTGAATGATATTATCTCAAGCAAACAACAACAACAACAAAAGTAACTCTTCATATGTACCACAAGTTGATGTTTTACAGCTCACAGTAAAAATCTGGAATGCTGATTTAAGCTTAAACCCATATACATATACATACACACACAATATAGACACACAAACACAATGCCTAGGCTGCACGAGTCTTAATTATCAAACAGCAGATACTAACATACGGGATCGGTGATATCTGAGACACTGATGAAGACAGACAAATAACAGAGTAGACACAGCTAGACGGAGGGATACATAGATGGAAAGGAGGCATAGAGGAATAATTGGATGGAGTACATTAAACTGCTGTGGAGTGAGATGTGCTGTATAAATAAAATCTGACTTGACAAAGTATGGACAGATGGGTGAATGGATGATCAGACAGGTGGATTAGATGAAACTTTAATGATCCCTGTGGGGAAATCGAGCTTCTGCTGCTGCAGAAGCTAGAAAGCAGTAGAGAGGGAGGCGAGTAAAGAGTTGTGCGGAATGGTGCAGGTAAACACTTTCATTTAAACACTTCAATAGAACTGATGGATGAGTTGTGATTCATCATGAACATGTCAACAGTCATAATTCCTTCTGCATTGTTCCTGTCTGACAATCACTCCCTGATTTAAAAAAAAAAAAAACTCGGACAGCTTCGTTTGTAGGCCGTCAAGAGAACGAGTCCCATAATCTTTATTATACTTTATGGTAATTATGCAAATGTTTCAACATTAATGGAATGATTTATTAATGTTAAAATGAAATGCTTCATTAATGTTTAATTGTTTAATGTAAGACTTTCAATTAATAATTCAATTAGGCTGGTGTAGCTTATTGTCCAACCAAATGGCCTAGCCTCCTTTGTCCACTGAGTACCTCTTTGGAGTTAAATTTAGCGGCTTAGCTTTTTAATTCTAGCTGCATGACTCGAGGGAAGGTGATGCCGGCTGTCAGACGGTCCACTACTTTTCTCCAGACTGAAAGAAATCACCAATTATCAGATGAATTGCTATAAAATTTTGTACAGATATTCATGGTCTCCAGAGAATTCATGTAACCAGTTTTGGTGGCCCCTTGGCTTTTACTCCAGTGCCACTGTGGAGTTGTTTGTTAGAGTTGTCTCCATGACTTTCTGATACTGTTTGGTGCATAAATTGCAATAACTATGTTGTCTGGTTGTTTTCGTTGTACTCTGGTCAACATTATATCTTATCCTTATTCGCATGTTATTGTGAGCACATTAACGTTTAGGTCAAAGAGCCACTGTGCATATGTGATTGTAGATTCTTATTATTGTTTCTTTCACAACGTCAGGATTTTATCCACTCATAAAAAACAGCTTACTCTTCAACAATCTAGTCTGGGCTCTCATCCCAGCTCCTACGGAAACTATGTGCTGCTTTTTTTTTTTTTTTTTTTTTTTACACTTTTTGCGATATAGACAAATTTTTCCAGCGTTTGTTTGGCTACCTTCTTTAGTATCTTTAACCCTCTGAACCCCAAACTGTTTTCATGTGTTTTCTGCCCCTGTCACATCTTCATTCACTGTTTGCTTATGTTTTATAGTATCTCTATAGAAAAAGTACACTTACACTTAGTAGTTAGTCGA